>NC_135497.1:269838560-270013560 GCF_052857255.1 Amblyomma americanum
TATTTCCATGTGCATGTATTCTACTTGTTTCTTGATCCACTCATATTTGTTATATTTTACACTTTTTATAGTGAACTGCTTAAGCACAGTTAATGCTCTCTATTTCATTTCTTATGCATACATTACACTGAACTGCCAAGACAGATTTGTTCAAAAATAAAAGAAAAATTATCCATTTATAATGACACAAAGCTTTACTAGAAATCAAGGTCATGAAAAAAATGATAAATCCAAGCAACATAATATGTGCAACTATTATTCACAGGAGCTAAGTCATTTCATGCAGTATGGTACAAAAAGAAATTAAAGAGACAGTGAGGGCGCCTCCATCCAATTTTTGTTCTTAGTAAATACTATATAATATATGGCTCTTTCCTAGTATGTTCACATTTGTTCAGTAGCAAGACTCATTTATTGCTGAGAAAATTGGATTTAGAAACTTTCCCTCCACTCGATTCAAACTTGACGTCAACACAAGAAAGTACTCAGTGATTACCATTTGGAATTGAGTGGCACTATAACCTAGCCTCAGGGATGCGTGCACAATAACTGTCTGAAAAATATTGCAGTTTACTCAAGGGTAGGAAACTCCAGTTAGTTTTGGTTCCAGCTCCTTCAGCGCACCTGGTGACTGAAGGAGACCCGACGTTTAAAAAAATTAAGGACATGGACGCAGCACAACATGCTTTGGCGGTGGCCGAATTGTCTGAGGCACAGCGAAACAAAGCTGCTTTGTTATAGCCAGTGGGGGTTCAAATCCTGCTCAGGGATGAAGTTTTTTTCAGCTGGATACCGTTGCCATTACAACGCTATGCCTTTCCTCCAGCCGCTATGGGAGGAATTAGCGCCGACATACGGATTGGCTGGATAATGGTATAATAGAAGTTTCCTACCCCTTGTTTACTTATGAAAACACTGGAGGTGGCAACCCCTGTATTTATTTATTTTTTTACTTTTCTAGCTTATAAAAGCTCCACTGTCAGTGAAACTAGCATCACTGTCATTACAACACTGTAATCTATTGATACAGGTCAACTTCAATTTGTCTGCAGTGTCCCTTCAGGAGGCTTATGAAACTAGTACTACATGGCAGGAATTTCATAAATTCACAGCTTTATCTAAGGTTTTTCTGTAATACCTATAAAATGAAATAATATGCAACAAGGCATCTCAGCTTGCACTGGTAAACAAGCCACCTTGAGATACAGCAACCCTGTGACACTTCAAACCTTTCAGGTGCCATTTTTTGTTTTAATCAAAGAAAATTATTGTTCTGTCTAACCAGTATATTCAAGCCTCATGAAAGTGAATTTGTTAGTTTTACAGAGAAAAAGACCGCAAGTCAGTCTTCACAAGACCAGCAAGTAAGACTTCACAATAGTTGCTGGTCTTTTGCTCTGGAAAACTAACAAATTCCTTTTCACGAGTCTTGAATATACTGGTTAGACAGAAAAATAATTTTGTATTTTGAGTAAGCTTTCACAAATATGTGAAGACTACAGGTACAAAGCTACGTACAAAGAGTCAGCTTAGAAAGAAATAGTGATATCGAAATGCCTGGATTTGGCAAGTAAGCATACAAGAGATCGTGGAATGACTCTGTTCTGCGAGGATGCACATTATGCTCAACACCGAGCAAAAACAACCGATGTGATCACTGGCGGCAAAACCTGTCTGCATAAAAATGGCAGACAACGTGATACCCAGCTCATGCGAAATATCTATTGCATTCTCTATATGGCACAACAAAAAAAACCTTTTTGCAACTAGAAAGATGCTAAATTCAACTCAAACAATAAAATCACTGCTAAGTGCACCGCACTCTCAGAAAAAGCTGCGAGTTTGCTGTGTACAAAATTGTGTACAAAGCGCCTGAAAGGGCTAAAAGTGGCAAGTTGCCACCAGGAATACTTCACCTCAACCTTGTCAGCCAAATAATTTCCCGTCATCATCATCAGCAGCAGCACCAGCAGCAGCCTGGCTAGAGCCACTGCAGAACAAAGGCCTCTCTCAACGATCTCAAATTAGCCCTGTCCTGTGACAGCTGCTGCCATCCTTTCCCCACAGACTTCCTATCTGCCCACCTGACTGTCTGCTACCCTTTGCTCCATTAACCTTCTCTTGGAATCCATTGTCACCCAAAGGAACCATCGATAATCTGTTCCCCTTCATATGCCACAGAACACAATTTCTCTTTAAGGATGGCTTGACTTTTCCTGCAGCTGTTAGAATAGCCCACCATCCTCCAGGAGGCCTCTGATGCATGTGAGCTGAGAATAGTTGCTGGCTGGTTTCCTTAAAACACTGCAATCAGCGATAGCCCAGGAATGGCAAGAGTCACGCAAGGGTCGCAGCTTAAAATGCAAAACAACGGCCGACAGCTATCCACTCTCTCGGTACATGTGTGCAGCCTTGAGTTTGTCAGAAACCCTGCTAGCAAATCAGGAGGTGGATTCCCAAAGTTGTTCGCACATAAGTACGGTTGACAGTTTGTTTTTACCAATGCAGTGGCCAGTCTTCGCAGCCAATGACGATACCCAAAATGACAACCAGCAAAGAACTGTTCTTACCCGTAAGCAGCTTTGTAAATTAAGTCCCTGATTAGCTAACAGCAGCATTAGCACCTACAATGATGTATGCTTTTAGTGAGAAGCAAAGAAAGTGATGCAAGCACAGAGAGTTTGGCGTGTGTCAAAAGTGTTGAAAGATGACTATACTGCCCTTTGAAAGTCCACTTACACAAAACAATATAAAAGTTTTTGTAGGAAAAGGCTCACAGTATACGATACATGTTCATACCAAAATCCCACACTGCAACTTCATTAAAAAGTGCCAGAAGGCCATTTCAAATCATAATGCTTTTGCACACAGCAAAGTAGATACAGCACTTGAAAGATGTAAATTGTGGAGTTTATCGTGCCGAACCGACACACAGGCTATGACGGACGCTGTAGCAGAGGACTCTGGATCAATTGAGACCACCTGGGGTCCTTTTAAAGTATGCTAACATCACAAAGCACACGGGCGCTTTTTGCATTTCACCTCCATAGAAATGCAGCTGCCGTAGCCCAGGTTAAACCCGGGTCCTCCAGCTCAGTAGTTCAGTGCGTAACCACTAACCACAGCACTGGGTAGCATTTGAAAAGCTGTTGATAACAATCCTAAATGATCAAACAGAAGAGAAAAGCACTTACCTACTAAAGCTTTGCTGCCAGAACTACGTGACTGTTTCCGCAGTTCATCATTGATATAATGTGCTTTTTTCACACTGAGCCCACCTGTGCTCAAACTGTGTTCTGTAACAATGCCATCTATGGTGAAGGTGACATTGTTGGTAGTGGTGATAGCAGTTCCGGAGGGCACAAAGCTGCTTCGAGTGCTGGGCTGTCTCAGTGACCGCATGAATTCTACTTCACCATGGTGTAGCAACGCCCCATTTTCGATAGGAGAGAGCTCGCATGGAATGTGCCCTCTCTCTCTTGACTGGGCTTGAGATAACGGAATACCTACCGAGAAAATAAAGAGCCATATGCTATCAGAAAAGGTTGCACTATGTAAGCACTATTCAATAAATTGGCCCTGGAGTACCTCCTGGTCCTAGAAAACAAGCCTTGAAATAAGTGGGGCCCCACCTTACAACTAATGCCATCTCAAAAGAATTCAGGATCACCTCCTAGTAGGCAGCAATAGAGAAATTACAGGTACAGTCGGGGACAAAAATCTGTGGACCACGTGTTCCTCAAACGAAGCCGACAGCTCTGCAATTATCCGGCGGCTGTAGATCACACTTGCGGAGGTGACAGTCAAAATTTTGTTCTTTCTCCTACACAAGTGTAGTCTCCAGCCACCGGATAATAATAGAGCTATCTGCGTCATTTAAGAAACACATGGTGCACAAACTTTTGACCCCAACTGTACAATATTTTTCCCCCACCTTAAAAACCTCTTTCCATTTTCTCTGATTTGACCATTTGAAGCAATGCTTTACCTACCAAGGCCCCGTCCAGTCACTATTCCCCCCCACTGGTACTAACACCATTCTCACCATTATCCTTGAGAACTATGCAAGCAGTGGCGCAAAATAATGCAGGAACTCTTATCACAGAGTAGCGGCTCTTCAACCATATAAAGCAGACGGGAAAACATCCACAGGAAACAAAGGAAAGCCCACTTTTCACTAACTGTGAGCGCTACGCACCCCACAGGCTTATGTAAATTGGCAGGAATGTTCACACCTGCTGAATGCATGAACTAACCACGCTCAAGGAGTGGTTCAGGACTTCGTTAATTAAGAAGTATGTAGGCATGTATGTATGTAAGTATGTAAGAAGAGCATGTAGGCAACCTAAACTCACCCTTTCTCACAAACATTACAAGTGGATTAGAAAATGTTTATTTCGTCAAAGTGCAGATACAGACAGTCCACACTAGATGCCCTCCAGCCCATGGCTAGCAGCGACCTTAGTGGCCCACTCTGTGGCCAAGGCTTGAATGCCCGGATCCGAGCTGACCAGAACAGCCTCCCATTGCACAAGAGAAGGAATTTGTACTAGATCTTCTTGTGGAGGTTCTTCTTTACATTGCCATAGTATGTTATCATATGTAGCTGTTTCGTCACAGAACATGCACTCTGGGTTAAAGTCATCCAGGTATATTTTTGCCAGTATACAACAGCTAAGAAAGGACCTCGTTTGGAGTTTCCTCCAGGCAGTCTCTTGCGCCTTACCCAACGTTTTGTCAGGTCGTGGAAATTTGTGCCTTTCCAATTTGCAATGGCTTGTGATACCGTGGAAAGATGCCAGCCCCTCCTTGGAGTAACCCATGGACACAGATGACCCATAGACTCTTGACGAAACCTCGAGCCATGCTGTGGGTCGCCTCGTTTCCCAGATTCCCCTGAGTGAGCCAGCACCAATATCACCTTAATTTCTTTGTGAGGTTGCCTGGTCAGTTTCAGTATCTGTTGTGAGATTCTGCCCCTCACAAAGCTACGGACAGCCAATTTGGAATCTGAGAAGATTGTATCAGCGTAAGTGCTAGCTATGGCTAGTGCCACAGCTGCCTCTTCCGTTGTTTCTGAAGATTTTGTCACTACCAACCCCGAGGCCCGCAGCCGCCCACGCACGTCCACCACCGCAAGTGCGAACGCTCCGCTTGATGTGCATTCTGCTGCGTCTACATAGTCAGCTCTTTCGTTTGTTGCGTATTTTTCATGTAGAGCTATTGCCCTAGCTTCCCTCCTTCCTGCGTGGTGTGAAGGGCGATATTCTTTGGCAGTGGTTTCATCTGCAGCCCCTTCCTAATGAGCCGGGATATCAGTTTTCATGTCCGCGGATGAAGGTTCCACGCCTATCCCTAGGCGCTCTGTATGAATCTGCCAGCTTTGGTGCGCTTAAGCCGTTTTGTTTGCAACGTGAGGTGAGCCTCCTTGAGCTCCTTTAGTGTGTGATGTATTCCCAGTCCCAGGAGTCTTTCTGTTGACATGAAGTTTGGCAGCCCTAAGGCTGCCTTATATGCTTGCCTAATTATCAACTCGGCTTTGCCTTTCTCCGCGGCATCTAGCTTCAGGTATGGCAGTGCATACACCATCCTGCTCAAGACAAATGCCTGCACTATCCTGCAGAGGCCTCTTTCTTTTACCCCCCCTCCTGTGGTTGGTGATTTTTCTAATTAGCCTAATTGACATATTAACTGATGTTTTCAGCTTTTCCAGGGTTTCCTTGTTTTTCCTGTTAGCTTGTAGATGTAGTCCACCAAGAGCTTTATGGACTGCACCTCCTTGACAGGAAGTCCCCCCATGCACACGTTAAGCTTGTTTCCTGGAACAGGGACCTCTGGGTTTGTCTCTGATGACCAGGAGCTCCGATTTTGGGTGTGAGCATGTCAGGCCTGCTTGACCTGCGAGCTGAGAGTGTCTACTACGATTTACAATGTTTCCAATATCTGACCGTCGCTCCCAGAGGGTGATGTCGTCTGCGTAGAAAGTGTCTCAGCCCGGATATGGCTTCTAGTCTGGGTGGAATTTTTATGAGGGAGAGATTGAAGAGAAACGGTGACAGTACCGATCCCTGCGGTGTCCCTCTGCCCCCTAGCCGAAAAGGCAATGACTATCTCGCCTGCCGTGATTATCGCGAACCCACGGCTGAGAAATGAGCGGATGTATCAGAAGATTTTTTCTCCTCGGTTAATGTCTGAGAGGTTCTCGAGAATGGTTTCATGCGCCACGTTATTGAAGGCTTTGTTGCGGTCCAGCCCTAGCACTGCTTTGGTGCACGTTCCTTTCCAAGGATCTATCACGTCTGCCTTGAGCTGGAGCATGACATCCTGGGTGGATAAATTACGCCTGAAGCCTAGCATGGTTGGGGGGATGAAATCATCCTTCACATACTCCTGCAGTCTGTTTAGGATCACAAGCTCCTTGAGCTTGCCTACGCAGGAGATGAGCGAGATGGGGCGCAGATTGGCAATGTCTAGTTTCTTCCCTGGTTTGGGAATAAAAGTAATCTTTGTATGTCTCCAGGCTTGCAGGATTTTTCCGCTGTCCCAGTACTTAGTCATAAGGCCCGTGATTGTCTCGACCAATTTTGCGTCTAAGTTCCTTAATGCTTTGTGACCCCGTCCGAACCTTCACAGACATGGTGCGGAGCTGCCCCATGGCAAAGCAAACCCCTGCCTCCGCAATTTCTGCATCTAGCTCTGAATTCAAGAGCCCACAATAGTCTGGTAGTTCAGCCTAAGGGGCCTTGCTGAAATATCTATCCTGTAGTTCTAACAAGAACTCTTCTGTGATCCCTCGTATTTGCGGATCAGTCTGGCGAGCTGACTTCTCTACGCCAATTTTGTCTGTGCCGGGTAGAGCAGGTGTCTGAGCAGTTACGTCTTTTTGCAACCTAGCTGTTCGTTCATGCGGTCGCATTTCTGACCCCACTGCTTTTCCTGAAGCTCCAGGGTGTAGGCTTCTATCTGTCTTTCTAGTTTGGCTACGCGTTTCCTTAGCGGTCTTGTGTTTGTGCTTCCTCAGTCTCTTTTGTAGGCTGAGGTTAGGCTGAGGTGTGCTTCCCACATATGGAGCAGCCGCAAATCTGTAATATGGCCCTCTTCTTCTATCAGCAACTCCGCTATGGTTTGCTTAATGTCCTTGAGTGACTCAATCCAATCATAGAGATTCGTGATTTCTGCTTCACCTGTCTGCCCTCTTAAGTCCCTGAATTTATCTCAATCCGTGATCTTTGTCTTCTTTACTATTTTGTGTTTAGCTGTTTTAAAGGTGGTGGCCGAAATGCAATGGTCCCTACCTAGTGTGCGTCCCGAGTTGAGCCATTCGGCTCCCAGTATATTCTTAGCGAGCGTTAGGTCCGGTGACGTGTCGAAGCTTACACTACTGCTTTGCCTCGTGCATTCCTGCGGGTTGTTTAATATGGCAAGATCAAGGTATTGGGTCACTTGCCATACTATGTTGCCTTTTTGTCTGGCTCGCATCCCCATCCCATTTTTGGCTGGCAACGCATCCCCATTCTGATGCGGGGCATTGAAATCTCCGACTACTAGTAGCTGCACTTTGGCTGCCAACCAGGCTTCTAACCAGCAGTTCCGGAGTACCCGTCCCTTTGTCTCTCAGCGGGCTGTACAGATTAAGATTGGTTTATGGTTTAGGGGGTTTAACGTCCCAAAGCGACTCAGGCTATGAGAGACACCGTAGTGAAGAGCTCCGGAATTTCGACCACCTGGGGTTCTTTAACGTGCACTGGCATCGCACAGTACACGGGCCTCGAGAATTTCGCCTCCATCGAAATTCAACCGCTGTGGCCGGGATCGAACCCGCGTCTTTCAGGCCAGCAGCCGAGCGCCATAACCACTCAGCCACCGTGGCGGCCTTGTACAGATTAAGAATAAAGAGATTACGAGATAACTTCTCAACCACAGAGATGTTAGCAAACTCCACAGATGTTAGCAAACTCATAAAATAAGCAAGGGATTCATTCATAGCACATTAGCACTCTTAATTGATGTTGCTTAAAAAAACATGGAGAGAGAAAAGGTTCCTTTACCTTTCTCCAAATCCTGTCATGCATCACACCAATTATGCAGTTTCATACCCTCTAAACACCATGCTGTTTTAAGTTTTACAAGGTAACTGAAAATTCATATACAGCGCTACAGAAATGAACGAATGCGTTTCACTCATGCTCAAGAGGTGGCAGCACCAGCAGTGCAGGCATCAGTACTGACTGCACAGGCTAGATGGCGCGAGAGGGGATGACCCCCTAACGAACCCCTCCGTCCTTCTCAGATTATTCTTATTCTGGGAACTGATAGCCTCAGGGTCGGGAGGACCCCTTGAAAAGGAAGTGCTCGCCCAAACCGGGACAAAGCTGACAAGTTTGCTCCCGAGAGAAAAGTCGAGGCACGACCCACCAGATGATCCGAACGAGAGCCGGCACAGCCAGCGAGTCTTAGAAGTGCGAGTCACCGCCGCCACGGCATACGATGAGCATGTTAGCTCACCCCAACCTTCTAAACAGCCTATGCGTCATTTACCCTACCCATCTAACCGATCCTGGATAACTTTTCCGAGGCACGAACTGACAGGCACTGCTTCCGCGGTCGAGTAGACAACCCGACTATTGGTGACAACAAATAGACATAACAACATTAAGTACTACTATACTAAACTGTATGATGGTATTTCTGAAAGGCTAGTCACCAGATAAGTCACCTATATATATTTCATTTACCACCACTTATACATGGATAAAAGAAATCAACCCCTAGAAATCGTGAAGGGTGCAATAGTATAATTACCACTTGCAACAACATTGCATCTCATACTTTGCAAGCATGCACAAAGCTCACTACACTGTTTCCATAACTAAACGTAACTAAACTTGTATCACTTGTGTAACAGAGAATTGCACAAGTTTAATGAATATAACTACACAATGTGCAACCACATACAAAAATTTATGTATGCACTGGCAGTAGGAGAGGCAAGAATATTGAGGTAAGAGCCATTTCCCCTTTTCCACTGACTTTTTTCCTTTCCCTTTCCTGTGATCTCCAGATATGGCCAGGGGTTAAGCTAGCCCATATGAGCAGTCTCATCGGAAGCCATCCTAACAAAATGTTACCACTGCATTCCCGATTAAATGTTGGGACACTAGTGCACACTAAGAATAATGCTACAGAGAGCTGTAGCATTATGCTGTTACCAAACAATGGCTGAACTTTATTATGTCTCCGGTTGCCTGCACGGGTCCTCCTTGCTGTCCACCCTCTTTCGAAATACTTTCGCTTTCGCACTTCAGTTTCTAGCGGGCGGAGGGAAATAAAACCAGTTAGACCTGCTCTCACGTATTAAGGCCTTCGCGGCTCAAGATGCAAGCAGCACATGGATGGAGATCGCTAACAGAGCAATAAACTCACCATTCAGAGCATTCCGCTTTCCTGTGGTATGAGTCCCTGATCTACACCTTTTTGAATTGATCTGCAAAAAAAAAAAAAACTGCTTGCACCAATCACTTGAACAGAAGCGGTCAAACATTGTGAGCTATCAAGCCTTTGCTAAACACATTATGTAAAAACACTTAGGCTTTTAAGTACTCTGCAGAAAAAGCACCATCAAATTCACAAAACGAAAGGTGATAATGGCCAGGTCCTTCCTGGCAAAATACAATAATATGAAAGCCTTCGAAATTAAGCATTTAAGTTTTTCAAACATTCTGCAATAAGCCTTCATTTTGATGGCATTTAAAAAGGCTATGTTGAATTGAACATGTGTTTACCTGGACTCATCTACAAATGGTATCAGTACACGTGAAAAATGTGTGGCATAAATATTCTGTGAATACTGTTTCACGTGCTGAGATTTTCACCAAAACAAAGTGCGATTTCTGTGGCTCTGCATGCAAAATGACCGTTGCTCTTCACCACAGTAGATTCTCAAATTGATTCCCAAGAGGCAGTCAAACAGTTGCTGCAATTGTTTTTTCATGTATGAATGAAAAGATCATAGCCGTGGGCACATACCAACGAGAAGGTCATACTGTGCGCCAGCTACCAAAATAAAGCACTGTATGGTTATGTTATTTTGCCGGGTGTGCAGCAACATGCATTCGGAAAACCTATTCCTTTTAACATGCTGTTTAATATTTGAATGCATTTAAAACAATCTAATCTATTGTGAAAACAGAAAGTTTATATTTTGCTAATTATAACTCATCCAGTGTACTCGAAGCAGCTATACATGCATCATAGAATGCGCATGCTACTAATAACTATGAGCGGTGTATAGACAAGCTACATAACCGTTGAGCTGTATAAAAGTACTCAATCACACTGCTAGCAAAACAGCAACATGAATTATGCAACAAGCTGCTCGTTCTGGTTTTATGGGATTTAACGTCCCAAAGAGTCTCGGGCCTGATGGCGTAGTGGAGGGTTCCGGATTATTTCAACCACCTGGGGTTCTTAAAAGTGCACCGACATCGCACAGTACATGGGCCTCTATCATTTTGCCTCCATCGAAAAGCAATCACTGCAGCTAGGATCGAACCCGCGTCTTTCGGGTCAGCAGCCGACCCACTGAGCCACTGCAGCGGCTCACAAAAAAGCTGCTTGTCAAAATGAAGTGCACAGAGATGTGAAACATGTCATATATGCATAACAAGCTTGAATTCAAAGTGCAAACTGATCAACTACAGACAAGCAATATAACACCTGCAGAAAAAGGAGGCCATTAAGGATCCACAATAACTCAAAGCGCACAGACAAAAATACAGATAGATTGCATCCACCACTTTAGGTTCATATATTACATACTCAGAGCTTTACATATAGAATTCCCTTTTTACACGTATAAATTTTCCTGGTGATAGATAGATTTCACATGATGTCAAGGGCGCTATCTTTGGGTGTTGTAGTCGTGTTGGGCTTAATGGCACATAAGCAGCTAAGGCCATCATGCACCAAACACAAGGTATAGGAAAAGTTTTCTTCAGAATTTTATAAAAATTGGAAAAGTGATAGGTGATGTACAGTGCCTAAAACACCATACTACATAGTGATGACAAAGGAGAGATTTTAAAAATGGCCACTAGTAAAAGCTTTAAAGAGGGTCGGATAACCTCAGTGACCATCCTTGGCTGGGCAAGGATCTCAAGGCTCCCTGCTCCCTGAAGACCTGCGACGGCCTGCAGGGCAAGCTCTCGACGGGGAAGACGTGGTGTCTCTTGATGCACCTGATCGACCCGCTAAGTAGAAAACTGCGACCAATCGCAACCTCACCAAAGTATTGAACACGTACAAGGGAGACGGCCACAGACTCCTGGAAGACCTGAAGGCGAAGTACCTAAAGACAGAGAAAGGCCAGTACCCGGTGCCTGAGGGGTACAAAGGACTTGACAACGAAGAGCTGGACCGGCCGTTTACCATGACAGAACTATGGACAGCGATAGATGACAGTAACAAGAGAAGTGCACCCGGCAGGGACGCCATAACTTACAAACTACTCGGTAACATGAGCGGTACAGCCGCCCGCGGCCTCCTAGAGCACATCAACAAAGCCTGGGAGAGCTCACGGTTGTCCAAGGAATGGAAGGACGCCAAGGTCCGCTTCATTCCAAAGGCAAGGCCCTCACGATAGACAACATGCGGCCCATCTCCCTCATGTCCTGCGTGGGGAAGGTGATGGAGCGCATTGTCCTTCGCCGGCTGCAGAAGCACCTCGAAAAAATGGATCAGATGCCGGAGACGATGTACGGCTTCAGGCAACATCTCAGCACCCAAGACGTGTTGATCCAACTCCACAAACCGGTCGTCAAGCCCGCAAGGAGGCACGCGCCGCGCAGGATACTCGCCCTTGACCTGAAGGGAGTATTTGACGTGTCCCATGCAAGCGTGTTGCAGAGTCTGAACAAAACCAGGTGTGACCGAAAGACATTCAGCTGCATAAAAGATTTTCTGTCAAACCAAACGGCGACCATCAGGATAGGGGAGGAGAAGTCGGACCCTGTCTAGCTCGGCGATAGTGGCACCCCCCAGGGATCAGTCTTGTCGCCCCTGCTCTTCAGTCTGGCCCTACTACCCCTGCCCGATCTACTCAAGCAAATCGAAGGCATGGACCACGCGTTTTACGCCAACAATATTACGGTGTGGACAACCCGAGCCGGGTCCAATGCCTGGACGGAGGAAGCCTTGCAACGGGCGGCAACGACCGTACACGAGTACGCAAAGTCGTGCGGACTGAGCTGCGCTCCCCAGAAATCAGAGCCGCTCATGATCCAACCAGGAAAATCCAAGAAGGAGCTGCCACCGAACGTGATCATCACCATCGACGGAACGGTCATCAAGCCAACACAGCAGATTAGCATTCTCGGCCTACTACTTCAGCGTGACGGGAAGGCACACGCCGCAGTCACGAAGATCAAGACTACAACCGAACAGATACTTAGTATGCTTCGGAGGCTATCTAACAGAAACCGAGGCCTTAAAGAGGACGATGCCATGCGCCTGGTATGCGCGTTCGTCGTGTCGCGGGTTACGTACTCCGCCCCGTATCTCCAGCTGACGAAGGCAAACAGGGACACCCTAAACACGATGCTTCATAAGGCAACGAAGCAAGCACTGGGCATGCCCATATACTCGTCCATGCAAAGACTGCTAGACATGGGCACCCACAACACGATGGAGGATCGAAGCCTACCTCTCTAATCAGAGAATCCGGCTAAGTCACACTGCGCACGGACGAACCGTCCTACGCAAGATAGGGTAGCAGATCGAGCCAGTACCCATCAAGGCAGCCCTTCCAGAGGACTGGAAGACGACCAATCAGACCAAACCTCTTCCCCAGAATATGACGCCGGGCAAGGACGACGAGAGGCACACCGCGCGGGCCAAAGCCATAGCCCGGGAGCTGGAAGAGAACCCCAGGGTCCTCTACACGGACGCCTTGCTCCGAAAACACAGTGACCGTGCAGTGGTGGTGGTTACATCAAAAGACAGGCTGATCGTCAGCGTGTCCCTGAAGACAACAGACTCCGCAGTTGCCGAAGAAGCGGCCGTGGCCCTCGCACTCGCACAGCCGAGCGTGGACACCGTGGTCACAGACTCGAAGACAGCCTACGGAAGCTTCCGCAGGGGGGTCTGCTCTCCTCTGATCTCCTCTGCAACCCGAGCCATTCTATCCAAGTGAAAGCTTCCGGGAAGAGCCATAGAGCTCGTGTGGGTCCCGGCTCACTCGCAGGTAGCAGGCAACATCATCGCCGACTACCATGCCCGAGAAATGTCAATCCGGGCCGAGCACGAGCCGGAAGAGCCACCGCACCCTGTCACCAGCTTTCAGGACATTACCCGGATGTACCGCAAGGAAAGGTACAGACTGCCAGAACCGCACCCCAAACTCACCAGGCAACAACAGACGATCATGCGTAGAGCGCAGGCGGGATCATTTGCGCACCCCATACTGATGAACCACATGTACCCTGCGGAACACGATATTCTCTGTCCTTTTTGCAAACGAGAAAAGGGCACCCTGCCACACATCTTGGCAGAGTGCACAAAACTCAAGACCCCCCACCTCCTCCCCTTCACGCCAACACCCCCAATCCCCAACCCCTTGAGCGATGGGAGACCTTGTTATCCAGCCCCGCCTTACCAATTCAGCTCGCACTGACGGACAGGGGCCAGGAGCTGCTGGAAACATATGGGTCCCGTAACTAAAGAACCACCCCACCTGGTGCCTGCGTGCTCCACCAATTTATTTCTGGCTTAATAAAAGTTGATTCATCATCATCGAGGCTCCCGACCAACCAAATAAAAACCTCAGCCCTCTTCTCAGGAATGAGAACATGGCTAAGGCGCATCAAGAATCAAGCAGAACAGCAGATCAGGATTCAGTTTTTGAAGAAAACCTACCTCCTTTAAAGACCTAAAAACATAAGACATGTCAACAATTGCATAATCACTTAAGAGCAGTACCGAATTAAGAGGAATGCATTCTTTATAAAATTGAGTAAAGAACTTTTTTCTTACTTTTTCGCGTTTCGAGCATGGGAATAAAATATGGTTTACTGTGAAGGGGCTTGTCTTGTTTTGTTAACAGAAAATTATGTTAAGTGAGTGTGTGCAATGCAAAATCGACACAAGATTACTTCTATGAAACGTTTCTGATGCCTGCATGATTTCCATTCTCCTAAGATGGACTTCACAGAGTGTAGTTTGTTGTTTACTTCATTTTCCCAAGCCACTTGCCATTTATCTTTCATCTTAGTGTGTATTAACTTCATGCAGTCTCTATACAGCATGTTCACTTTCTTGATTTCACCACAGCAAGCTCGTGAAGCACCTGTGCCAGCTCTCCCATTTCCCTCTATCCCAACTTGGCTCGGCACCCAGCAGAATCTTATCAAGTGACCTTGTTATTGCGTTTTTTTTTTATGTTGTGTATTATACTTCTGACTAGGGGCTCAGCTGCATTTCCAAAATGGAGCGCATGGAGTAGGCTCAGCGAATCAGTGTAAATTATGCTGTTTTCAATAATGTAATTCATTATTCTGCCCACAGCTGCATACACACAGCATACATTCGGCTCAGAAAATTGATGCACAATTCGGCAGTCTTACCATTTTTCCCCCATTTTCCATGTACTGCAGCACTGCTGACATAATTTTACGATTTTGAGCCATCTGTGTAAAATTCTGTGTAACTTGCATATTTTTCTTTAACAGCCAGATATTCTTGTATGTGTTCATGTGGCATTTGTTTTTTGCGAAGGTGTGTTAATGTGAAGTCACACACAGAGTGTAAGCTGTACCACAGCGGCAGTGGATTATGTCGGGGTAATTTCAGGTAGGGCATTCAGCAATCCTAACTCGACATTTATGTTCGAAGTGCAATAAGAGAGGTCTTATTGATTGGTGCTTATTATTGAAGAGAGCCTTGGAAGGGCACTTTGCGACTATAGGGTAACAGAGGCGCTTCGGCAGGGACTTTATTTTTAGTATGTATGCGCACATAAGCGTTGTTCTATCTGTGAGGGGCGGTTCACCTGTTTCAACACAAAGACTATTCATGGGGGAAGTTCTGTATGCACCAGTTGAGAGACGCAAACCTGTGTTTTGTACTGGATCTAGTCGTTTAAGGTAGGATGGTCTCGCTGACCCATACACTACCCATCCATAATCGAAGGCAGAGCATACTACAGAGCGGTAAATTTGCAAAAGACATGTTCTATCAGATCCCTAGTGTTTTCCTGAAAGTACTTTGAGTACGTTCAGGGACTGCAAGGCTTTCTAAAAGAGCGTTTATGTGAGGTAGAAATTGAGTTTTTTATGAAATGTAATGCCTAGAAATTTGTTTGTTATTTAGAGGCAATTCGCTTTCGTTTAGGTGTAAGGTGGGGTCTGCTTGTAGGCTTCGTTTGAGCAAGAACAGAACAGCCACTGTTTTCTTTGTAGAAAACTAGAAACCATTCCTATCTGCCCATGTCAATAGTTTGTTTATTTTCAATTGTATTTGCCTCTCACATGTTGCTACGTTTGAGGATGGGCAGGCTATTTGAAGATTGTCAACGTAGACTGAATACATAATGGACTTCAGGATTATTTTAGTTATGGAATTCATTTTTATGATAAATAGCGTCGTGCTTAATAAACATCCCTGAGGTACTCCATTTTCATGAATGAAGTTCCTTGAGAGGTGTGAGCCTAGACGAAGAGAGAAGTAACAGTTGGACAGGAAGTCATTCAGGCAGTTGAACATCCTACCGCGGGTGCATAGGTCCCCAGGTCACGGAAGGTCCCAAACCTCCAGGTTATAACATATGCTTTCTCCATATCGAAGAAGACTTCAAGACAGTGCTGTTTGTGTACAAAAGTGTCTCGGATTGTATTTTCAAGGAGAACTAGATGATCAGTTGTTGAGCATGCCTGTTTAAAACCGCATTGATGGATGTCAAGAAATTCGCGGGATTCAAGGATAAAAGTTAGTCTTATAATCCGGACACTTTCAAAAGATTTGGCGAGACAGCTTGTAAGGGCTATTGGCCTATTGCCACTAGGGGAAGTTTGTGGTTTTCTAGGTTTTTCCGGAATGGTACTATAATGGCTCTTTTCCATTCCTTAGGTATTTTTCCTTCTATGAATATTTTCTTAAATAAATTCAAGAGTGCCTCTACGGCAGGCTGGGAAAGATGTCTAAGCATTTCATAGTGTATCTGGTCTGGTCCTGGAGCAGTTTTTTTTTCCAACAAACAGTACTCGATTGATTTCTTGGATGGTAATTAAATGGTATCGTTCGTCTGCACTGCCACTTGTTGGAATTTTGTTTTTCTGCAACATATTTGCATTTTAGACATGACTGCGTATACTGTGACGAACTGGAAAATGCAGTGAAGTGTTCCCAAAATATGTCTGCCTGTTCCTCTATGCTTGTTTGTGTGGCAGGTATTGTCAAAAGAGGAATTTTGAACGGTGACAAGCTGTCATTTAATTTTCGAACCTGCTCCCACATTTTTTTTAGATGTGATTTGACTGTTTATAAATGAGACATAGCTCTGCCATGATGCCTTCTCAGCACTGCGACGGATGAGTTTTAGCTCTTTCCTTTTTTTAAATTTACGAGGTCCTCCTGCATCCGGCACCTGCGAAATGTGCCCCAAGCTTTATTTTGTCGTTTTTTTTTTGCTTCCTTGCAGTCTTTTGTCCACCACACTGGTCGTTTTGTCGTACCACTCCTGAAGACTAAGGAATAGCTGAGTGTGCAGCAGTTGATATAATTCGTGAACTTTTCATTTATCTTATCGATGCTGAGATTTTCTAAACCCATTTTTTTCTAAGGTGGCTTTTGCTCCAAAAAGTTTCCAGTCTTAAATGAAGCTTCCAACGTTGCAGTTTTGTTGGGATAACTTCCGGTGGAGATGTTAAACTGATTAGTACAGGAAGGTGATCGCAGCCATATGGGTTGTCAATGACATCCCATTTAAAATCATTAAAAATTGACGGTGAACTAAAAGGAAAAAATCGAAACAGCTGATTTTCCCCGAGGTTGGGGAGCAGTATGTAGCTTTACCAGTGTCCAACAAACAAATATTACTGCTCAGAATAAAATGCTCTATAATTTGACCTCTGGTATCTGCTTTTCACTTCTCCAGAAAGATGAATGTGCGTTAAAATCACCAACTACCAGATAAGGTTCTGGTAGTTGATCTTAAAGGTTTTCTAACTATGTGGGTTAGTTTCAGGTGTGACTCGAGGTATACGGAGCTCACGGTAATACTTTTGTATGCAAGCAGAGTGGTTGCTACAGCCTCAAATTTAGCTTTAAGTTTCACTTCATGGGCTGCTATACTACTTTGCACAACAATGGCTACCCTTCCTGAAAGCTTGCTTGCATGCTCTCGGTCATGGCGGAATACCTTATATTTTTTTAGTACATTAACATGCTCGGGACCTAGGTTAGTTTCCTGCAGGCACAAGCAACAAGAGAGAATGAAGTCAAGATGTCATTTATGTCACTAAGCTTATTTATAAGTCCTCTGCAGTTACAATGCATTATGAATGCCATCTTATTTTATGTATGTGGGGTGGAAAACTATGTTTGGATTGGCCCCATAATTGGGGTCTTGTCCCTTTTTCCGATCCAGGGAGTTCCTCCATCCCTACCATGTCGATGGCACTGAGCTACCCTGGCTCCCATCATCTCTTCAGAGGCACTGGACTACTATGCAGACTGCACATGGGTCTTTGCGTGAGACTCACCAGCAGGCAGCGTGACCGACCTGCTTTGGAGGTGGTGGAGTACCATTAGCTACATCTACCTGCGGTGAGGATGGCCCTGCTACAGCCTCACTGCGTGTGGTTCAGGCAGGTGCCACAGGCCAGTGTGATGGATCGCCCGTCGCACCACATCGACAAAGTTAGTGTGTAGGGTAAAAGAAAAGTTGTTTGTCATTGTGATACGTGGCCTTGCGTATTTAAATGAAATGTTTTCTTTTGTTTTCAATGTTTTATTTTTATGCCTTCCACGATAGGCAGGACCTGGAGTAAGCAGAGTGCTCGACTTCACAGTTAGCACAGCGGAATGCGGCATTGCAGTTTTCAGAGGCATGTTCTTTTAAAGTGCATTTCGCACAGGTGTTATGGCCACAGCAGCTCTGGGAGCCATGGCCAAATCTTTGGCAATTGAACTAACACCTCGGGTTTGGGATATATGGGCACACTGCGATCTTTGTGTACCTCACTTCAACAGAACCTGGGAGTTTGCAGCAAGTGAGTCAATACAAGGTGCTTCGTTTGGGATTTCTTTCTCATCTTTTATTTTGATTCATTGGACTTTTGTGACATTTTGATCGGCGAGGCTGTCGAGCAGTTCCTCCTCGATGAGATCCAGAAAATCAATTTCTGAGATCATACCGCTGACTGTGTTTAGTGACCTGTGGGGTGTGACAGACACAAATGTCCCCAAATGACAGGATATTTGAAAGCTCAGTTACCTGAACTTTGTCACGGATCTCTAGGAGCAAGTCATCGCTAGCTAGTTTGGTGACCTTGTAACCTAAGCCCAATGCTTCTTTAAGACATTTAGCAACTATGGAAGGGAACATTTTCCTTGCTGGTTTTTCAGGATCGTCACTGGGCACAATGTGGTTTTTCGGAAAGACTTGTTTTTTGGAGGAATTGTTTGGTTACATCGGTCTGCCCTTTCTTGAGAGGGCAATCATTTGACGAAAGAGGGGGAGCCATAGGATATGTATATTTTTTTGGCTACGGTCAGCCACCCACCATGGAGCCCAACAAGGGGATGGAACAGGAACTTGCAAGCAAGCCCTGCCCCACGCCAGCTGTACACCCTATTGTCCCGTATATTGTCGTTTGCATCCATGCTTAATTACAAACCGTGTGTATTGGTAAATAATATTATTACTAATACTCCTCTACCACTATCTTTTTTCTTACTGCCATACTGTAACACAAGGCATGCATTAAATGAAAATTTCAATTTGCCTGCCTGTCGCAATGTGTACGGGGAACGCGTAGTTCAATTTTCCAGTGCAAAAGTCTGGAACACAGTGTCTATTAATGTGAAACTTACAAATAACTTCAAGCTGTGCTGCAAGTTTTTATTAACAGCCAAGAAGGGCCCTGACACCCAGGCCCTGACACCCACCTTTTTAACGGCTTGTTGACCTTTGTGAACTTTTCTTTCCTGTTCCTTACCACTCTATGGTTTTTTTTTTGTTAATTGATTTGCTATAAAGTGTTACTTCAAGTGCGTATTTTGTTTCCAAGCAATTTTTATTCCTGTTTGTTTGTTTTTTTCTGTTTAATTTTGTTGTTTTTTTGCTCATTGCGGCTACCAGGTGCATTTTATTTAATTTTGCACTGGACCGTTTCACTAGCATTACGGCTATCAGTCCAAATATTTTGTTATGCACTGCCATGTACTTTAGAAAATAAAGATGCTTTGACTTTTAACTATAACCCAATATGACAAAAGAAAGTAGTTTGCCACCCAAGGTTAACCCTCGCTGCCAGGAAAAAAGGGAAACCTAAGAAGTGAATAGGAGACAGGAGGGCTGTGAGAAAGAGGATAGGAAAGTGAAAGATAGAGGGGAGGATAGGAAAAGGAGACCACCGATTTTCCCCGGCCAGGTCAGGCCAGAGGTGCCGTCTACAAGAAGTTGGGGACAAAGTCGTGTGTTGCCTTTGCCGAGGGGCCTTAAAAGGTCCAAACACTCGGCATGAAGCAGATGCCCCTGTGGGGTATCCTTGGGTGTACAGGCTAGCCCCCACAGTGTATGCGGGAACTCGTTGGCTATACGCGGATTAGAGAAATGCCCAGGCTTTCGCCGTGCTTTCTGGACCTTAAGATGGCGGCCGCTATAACGTCAATGCAAACTATGTACACTTTCTTCCCACACATTAAGGCAGCTGAAAAGTTTGCCATACCAGTGATGAAGCAGAAGTAGCAACCCTCGACAAGGGTACACAATTGCTACTGGAGGCAAGAGAGCTTGGCAGCGAAGTGAAGTTGAACTCAATGGGGCCTGAGCAAGAGGCAGCTGAGAGCTTCTGGCCAGTCTTGTTTAACTGCAATGCAATAAAAAAAAAGCACAATTGGAGAAGGCTCTTACCTTCTCAGATTTCAGCTACACACTGATAAAAATATTATGGCCCCTTACAGATCACCAAAAATGCAAAGTGCCATAACCTCCTGGGGGATATGATGGCAATATAGTAACAAGGGTACCATTTCATGATGTTACAAAATGCAAGGTCATACATCAACCATTCTATACACAAACACTTAAGATGTCATTGAAACAACCCTATGTTTCAACAAATCACTGTCCTGCAGTGTTAAAACAGCTAGTTAGTTTTACCCCAGTATTATGGCGCAAAAGTGCCACATACACGTTAAAACAGCACCATGACACAGATGCAGTATAATATATCATATATTTCTACTACATATTATTATGCAAATAGTGTTCTCTTGATTTCTATAAGAGATACAAAACTGGTTGATAATACAGTAATCACAATGATAACTTAATCCATAAATTTCATTGATAACTGCAAGTAAGAAGCTGAAAAAAAAAGTACTTAGTACACAGAAAAAACAACCCACCATATGGCTTCCATGACCATAGGTTGCAATGTGAATGTGCAATGCATTGTAGTGCTAGGTAGACTGCAATGTCAAAAAGCCAGGCATAAAAACTGGCTAAAGCCTCATGGTTAAGCCACTGCACCCACTCTAGAAAAGACTACACAGAAAAAGGCACTGAAGAGGGACAATGAATGGCCAAAAAATGCTGAATGTAGGTGAATAATAAAGACAAAAATCTTGAGTTTAGGGCCTTCCCAACTAGTTCTGTCAAACTGCTACTATACACAACAAAAAGGGTTGCAGTCAATCATGCTTGTGGCCACAGGACCAAAACAAAGAAATATTCTCTGGCCATTCACTCAAAGGAAGAAAAACTTTCACATAAACCATAAGTATCACATTCATTCCAGCTGGAATCCTAAAAAGACAATATGTATGAAAAAACACAACAAAAGAATGGAATGAAGCTTTGCAAACTTTGATTAACTGTAACTTGAGTGACAATGGCAAAATGGCAAGCAATCATAAATAAAGTTTTCTGGTCTCTCTCAACTTTTGTGAGTGCAAACATGACAAGGGCATGCAAAGCATGCCAATCTTTTTCATGATTAAACATGGTTTATGGTTTATGGGGGTTTAACGTCCCAAAGCGACTCAGGCTATGAGAGACGCCGTAGTGAAGAGCTCCGGAAATTTCGACCACCTGGGATTCTTTAACGTGCACTAACATCGCACAGTACACGGGCCTCTAGAATTTCGCCTCCATCGAAATTCGACCGCTGCGGCCGGGATCGAACCCGCGTCTTTCGGGCCGGCAGCCGAGCGCCGTAACCACTCAGCCACCGCGGCGGCTTTTCATGATTAAACAATCCACAGTGTTGCGCCATTGTTGGTTCTGTGAAAAAAGGTGCTGGCTGAAAGCAAGACGTTTGCAGACAGAGCATGTTGCAGACACTAATGGTCAGCTGCTGCACGTAATGTTTGTGTTTGCTTCACAGACACACCACATACCTTTATACCGAATATGCATATTCAGAAAAAAACAAAATTTCAAATAAGAGCACCACATTTTATGAACTATCGTAACATCCACAGCAAGCTAAAAGAAAAGAATGTAACAAAGAATGACAACAGCATGGGGATGATGCACAAATTGAAACATCTGCAGCCATTTTAGTACAGTCTACTAAATTGCACGAGGCCCAATCAGCAGATGGAACTCAATATGACTAGCTCAGAAAGCAGAAGAAATGATGGGTGAGGATTTCTACAATTACATGTAAAATGTGCAGCAGAAAGAATGATGACAAGCAATACTGCTAGAACAACATCTGAAAATTTAATGAGGACTGCCACAAGGAATTACTGTTTCCAGAGTCACAATAAAAGAACGGTACTTGCAAGTCCCCAACATTCTAGAAACGTGGCTGCAGTTCAGTTCATTATATTATGAAAAGAAAAAGAACTAGGTACCTTGTCTTTCAAGTAGTTGAGGGATGAATGAAGTTCTCGCAGCTCTGTTGGAGAAAAATATTGAATGTGTGTATCAATACTAGGACATGAATACAAAAGTTGGGTGCAAAATGGAATAAGCATGAATAGTACAAACCCAACCATGCTCCACTTGGGTCCGTTGTCATGTCGGCACGCTAAAACAATGCACCCGCCTTCCTGAAACAAGACAGCACATGTATCAGAATTTTCCTCAACACGACTATTTTCAGAACTCAGAAAGTCAAAGGAATACCTAACTATCCACATATTGTACACGCCGCTGACCAAAACAAGCACCACTCAATCATGAATATACGCAAAAGCAAACATTTGCTACAACTACAGCACGACCGAAAAGCGACTAAGACCACGCTTTGAGAAACCAGCTCAGAAAACAAAACGGTCAAGAACAAGACGACGAGACGGGCAGAGGCGCCGAGGTTCAGAGCCTAGCTCTGTCAGTTTCGTCTTGGTTCTTGTCCGTTGTGGTCTCTACGCTGGTTCATCAAAGCGTGGCAAACCAAGTAATGCAACAGCAAGTGTTGCTCAACTAAGACCGCGTTTTCGTTCCCAGCGAGGAAGTGCAGTAAAATGTGAATTCAGGACTTGTTAACGTCGGTACACGAGAGGCAAAGCGCGCACGAAAGTGGCGTACAATACGCAAGCACAAAACACACGTCCTTACTAGTAGCCGGCGAAAATAATTCTTTACGAACATAACGCCGTAAGAAATCTTAAAGAGGCCATATACAGAGCGTTTGAAACATGGTTACACGAATTAACATGCGCGAGTTCAAAAAGCCAGGCCCATGGGCAAGTCACCAAAGACCGGCGCTTTGAACTACGATGCGAAGTGCGATGACAAATGCTTCAAGCAAATGGGCTTTTCGAGGCCGTTGTAAGTGACGGCGGTAAACAAAAAACTGAGCGTCATTGGCTATTACAGGCAAGTGGCACTTCTAAAAGCGTGACACGTATTCTTCAGCGCATGCCATGTCATCTCACAGTTCACCTATGCTGTTGCATACGTGAAGACATTGCCATTGTAAGTAGCTGGAACCTTGGTCACAACTACCTAACGCCGTTGAAGTTGCTTCGACTCCCCATCGCACGTTAAAAAATGGGGCTCCAACAACGTCTCGCTCGCCGCTTCTGCGCTGCATCCGATGTCAAATAACAGCGGGGCGTTTGAAAAGCGGAAGCAAAACATGCGACCAGTGCCCCGGTTGCTGAGCTACCTGTCGACGGCAACCTTATAAACAAAAAAATGTGCTCAATATGTTATTAAATTTTTTATTGTGTAAATGAAGGTAAAGTTTATTTTATGGTGACTACAAAAGGTTACGTACATTTGTTTTATTGTTTACGCAGCTGATGGTTTGTTCGATGAACTGCACTACTGAACTAGACACCTTCACACTTCGCACTGCTCCAGCGCGCCATTCTAGTTCATGCCTTTTTCCGCTAGGGAAGGGCAGCTACGCGCGGCGTGGCGCTACAGTTAATCTGTTGAGCAAGAGGGTGTTTGTTATTTTACTTCAAGGATGTAATAGTTTTGTCATTTGTCTAGGTTTTGAGTATTCATCCATTACCTAATGCCAGAGAGTCTCACGCATTCATGCGCGCAAACAAAATATTCACCGCTAGGATTTTAAAAAATGCCATATTTGCATCGTTCATTACTAGGTTTCTAAATAATAAGACAGGACAAATGCACAGAGAGGCAGTGAGAGGAGAGAAATCATTTGTGAAAATCAGACGATGATGATGGTCATGACAAACAAACATGTCAATGAGCGCCCTCAACGGCAAAAAAAAGTTAACGAAAGTTGGCGCACGCAGTCCCATAGGACCCCGCCAAGTGTGCAGGTCTCTAGTTCAGTACTTCTTGGAACTGCATTTCGTAACTTCCGCCAGTGCTTCCGCTAAAATTTTAAAAATGGCAGCGAGCTCAGGCAGTGCTGGTGACTGGTGTTTAATTGAAAGTGATCCTGGCGTTTTTACTGAGTTAATTAAAGGATTTGGTACGTACATTACAAGCTTTTTTCTGTTACTAGAAATGTGAACGAAATTTTGGCTTCAGATGACTTTTGCGACAGAATACTTCTGTAAACTGATTGTGCATTGATTGTGCACGCTCACGTTGTCGTTTGTTTACAGTGCTTATGCGTGTTTCGACCGCGGTAAGTGAACCGGGCTTGAGGTAGTAAAAGTGTGATAAGACATAAGTACTTCGTCATGCGTGCAGGCGTGAAAGGGGTCCAAGTTGAAGAGCTCTGGAGCTTGGATCGTGAGAGTTTTGACAAGCTCAAGTGAGCACCTTTACCATTTCCCATTGTTTGCCACGTTGCTCTTTGTTGGAGTGAAAAATGCTTGCTTTAAAACTGGAATTCAATAAGTTTTTACCTGTGTGCTTTTTATTTTTTGTTCTTTCTTTGCAGGCCAGTTCATGGCCTCATATTCCTGTTCAAGTGGTACAGGAATGACGAACCTAGCGGCTCCATAGTTCAAGACAACCGCTTGGAAAAAATATTTTTCGCAAAGCAGGTGCGCCGTATTTTTAGTTTTTCTGTTCATTTAAGGAATTTTCCAGGAAATGTTGCACTGATCTGTTCTGGGTTTCTTGTACCAGCAAGCTCTGCTACTGCCTACTCGTAGGCGCCGCACTGCTTGCTTTGGAGAGGCCAAGGAAAACGGCTAGGCGTTCTACATTGACCGGCAAACTAGGAATCTCTTCCCAAATGCTGACGGATTCAGTTTCTATTATCGAGAGAGGTCATGTTGAAGGCACTAAGCTTATCATTTTTCAATCTACAGCGTGGGAACTCATTCACGGTGGCATGCTGCCTTCTCCAATGCACTTTTTTTCAGTATTGACTTTTACTTAGCTGGTTTGATGAGCGGGTCTCTTATCAGAATTTTCCTCACCATCCGACATCCTAAAAGCCGCTGGGGGAGAAAATGTAAGTTTTCTTTGCAAGAGACTCATTTCAGTAGTAGTTGCAAACCCGTTTAAGATAACCATTTCAAGGCCTTGTAAATTTTTATTATTGGTTCATTTGTGGGGCAGCATAATGTAATATGTAGAAAAAACCTATTGAAATGTGCTTGGACCTCACGTATCCATTAAACTGACCTATAGGGGGGTCTCACTTGATGTCATCTGCAAGGGGCACCAGCTGCTAGCAGGCAGTCCGCCATGTCCATAGTCGTTGCAGACACCACAAGTAATATGACTGTGACTCCCCCAATGCTGCGATTGTTTTGCACGTCTCACCATAAATAACCTGTTCCTGGATTGCAACAATGTGGCTAAGTTGGTATGCCCTTGATCTGGGCGGAGCAAAGAAAAGCCAGTATTTCCATAATGTTTGGCTATGCGGAAGCATAAATCCATACGACTACAGCGACTCCGATGTGGTGCGGGACGTGGGACTGCTGCTGCATGTTGAACTCACGGACATAAAAATCTACCTCATGCATGGCATAAGTTTTGTGACCTGAGATGATTTTAAAGAGTACAAATCTATGGAAGCATACGATTTCATGATGAGCGGGTGGGTACAAGAGCCATGCTGAGGGTGCTTGCCGAGGGCCAACGTGTCCAAGTCTTTACACTTGATACGCAGAAAGCATTCCCGTCTCCATATTGCTGTAAGCTCTTCAGTCTTCTTGCACTGGTTAGTAACTAATTTAAGAATGCAAAAAAGGGCTGACTTGAGTAGTATATTCTAGACGCTATAAATTGAGCAGCATTCTCATTTCAGGGGCCTTTTTTTTTTTTGTGGGTGATTACTATACTACACACAAACACAGCACAGTTCACCATTGCTGTCACATTACTGTCGCAGTGGACAATGCAGCGCGAAACACTTCATACTTCCTGAGCACAGACAGCTTTAGGAATGAAGGTGGATGCAGGCACATTTAACACCATGCAGTAATCTTGCAGATCGCTTCCGATTGTGCCTATATCCTATGGCAGACTTCAAACTGGGAGTGGGTGTTATGGGCGTGCGAACAACGACCACGAACATGGTGCACTAGCTCGCACGATGTTGGTGCCGCCTGTGAGCACTGCCTCGATGAAACCCTCTATACTATAGGACCTTGTTCCTGAGGTATTGCACATCATTTGTCTCACTGATACATCATTTGGTTCCTGTATAGTGCCACACCAGGGAATAATTACCGTTAATGTCCATGTGTACAAGGCGAGTACAAGGTTGTGGTAGTGACAGCGACAATTGCTTGATGCTGTTGCAATTTACAAAACCAAGAAGTGGTAAGAAATTCTTTGTGCGAACGTTGTGTGGGGAGGCAGTGCTAGACAGCAGCATGCTTCCCTTTACAGCGTTCAGCAAGCATTGCAAGGCAAAAGGGTGGACCAAGCTGTGGATGTGCATTTCACCCATTTTTCCTGGTAATGCACATCTTGGCACAGCTCCGTGCACCACACAGGAAGGGAGTCGGCACAATTTTATCCAATCATTTTCAGCCATTTTTAATTTGACCTGTGTTGCCAAACTGTGATTGCAGAGGTGAAAGCGCTTTGCCAAGGAAGGTATTTTTTAAATGCATGAGAAATGTTAGGAATGGTAAAATTATCAAATCAGTCCAAAATTTAGTAGCAATCACTGATGATCTTTATTACTGGCCATCATTGATTGCTGCATTTAAATCCAGTGAACTCTTGTGAATTTGCATCATTAGATTTATAAAAGAAAAAGGCTGAAGCTTTGGGTGGGATCATGGATTGTTGAACTGCATTCCAGTTCCCAGTTTACACAAGAACAAAGTGGTTTTTGTTGATTCTTTTGAATGCTGCTTAACTTATTCAAACTCTCATTTATGAAGCAGCTACTGAAAGGGTTGCTAAGAAGGGTTGGCCTCTTTTGTTTTTTGCTGTAGTTTGGTCATTTATTGCCTTGGTCACTTGATGCCAACATGTGGCTGGCTTGTCAATGTCATTGCATGTCAAAGTATTCCGTATGGTCAAAATTAGTCCGGAGCCCTCCAATGCGGCGCCTCTTTCTGTGTTCCTTCTTTTACTCTCTTTTTCATCTGCCACCGCGGTGGCTGAGTGGTCATGGTGCTCGGCTGCAGACCAGAATGATGCGGGTTCAATCCCGGCCGCAATGGTCAAATTTCGATGGAGGCAAAATTCTAAAGGCCTGTGTACTGTGTGATGTCAGTGCATGTTAAAGAACCCCAGGTGGTCGAAATTTCCAGAGCCCTTCACTGCGGTGTCCCTCATAGCCTGAGTTGTTTTGGGACGTTAAACCCCCATAAATCGTAAACCTTCATCCGCTCCCTCACAGTGCAGTTACGCTTACCAAGAGCAAGACAGTTGCTATGGCTTTCTTTATTTTTCTTATTACCATTTTTATTTCTACTGCGACGACAGCACAGAACTCTGTGATGTGGCGAAAACAGTAATCGGGGAGTTTACCGGGGAGTTGATCTGCCGCACTGCTTCTGCAGGTATCCAAAATCATTATTTTGCCTCTGCAACGAGGAGCCAACTTCATCTGCGTAAAGTCTGTATTTTGCCTTAATTTCTCCTGGAAGCAAAAAGCCATTGAACTTCAGACTTGCATTAATTTGCCGTATCTCTATAAGGCAGCAAATGATCAATTTCTTTCATTTCACTGTTACTTAGCCTAGCTGTCTATTTGGCTTGTATGTTTTAAAGGTTGTTCTGGGATAGTTTTAACCAGGCCAACACACTTTGTATGTGTGTTTGTGTGTTGCTTTTTGCATAGTAACAGATAGTAGATGCAATGAATATTGTCCGTCGTTTCATAAAAATGTCTCTAAGAAAGCTGCTTAATTCAGGTCCTGTTTTGTAGTCTATGCTTTTACACCTCAAAATTATTTGTAATATGCAGGGTGTTTCACCCAAGACTTTACACAGTTTTTAAAAATAGGCTTTTTGAGTTAGAAGAGTTTTTTTAGGCATAGCATTGTCAGCGGTGTAGTACATCAGAATACAGCTAAGACATGCTAACTAGCAAGCTGGTTAACTAGTATTGAATAGTTAACTTTTTATGTATTACTGTTAGACTCCCTAATTATTCAGAGGCGTGTAGCCCACCATATAAGTAATATCAATATCAGTTTTTAGAATTTCGGAACCATGGTTACCCTCTGTGCTGTGGCCCAACAAATTTTGACAGGTTGCGTGCACTGGAGAGGTTGATTTGCCTGCAAGCTTCTTGAAAGCGCATGTATTTTGGTGCGGTGTAGCCAAAATTTTATGAGCCATTGCGTCGAGGGTGAAAACGTTTTCGAAATTCTAAAGACTGTTATGAATATTACTTATGGTGGGCTACACTCTTCTGAATAATTAAGGAGCCTAACAGTAATAGTTAAAAAGTTAACAATTCAATATTAGTTAAGCAGCCTGCTAGTTAGCATGCCTTGGCTGTACTATTTTGTACTACACCACTGACAATGCTGTGCCTAAAAAAGCGCTCTTCTAGCTCAAAAAGCCTATGTTTTTAAATTGTGTAATGTCTTAGATGAAGCACCCTGTATATGATTTCGTTTGTTTTGTGTGCATGGCTTGGTTGTATGGTTTATGGGGGTTTAACGTCCTGTAGCAACTCAGGCTATGAGCGACACCGTAGTGAAGGGCTCCGGAAATGTCGACCACCTGGGGGGTTCTTTAACGTGCACTGAGAAAGGTGCAGTACATAGGCCTCTAGAATTTCGCTTCCATCGAAATTCACCCACCGCAGCCGGAATCAAACCCACATCTTTCGGGTAAGCAGCTGAGCACCATAACCACTGAGCCACCACGGCAGCCTTTATGTGCATGGCATTTTATTGCTTTTTTTTATTGCTTTACAGCATCAATTTCATTTCTGTGATAAATGGAATGCTAACCAGAAATTGTCTTCGCTATCTCTAAAAGTGCGCTTTTAAACTCATATTAATTGACCTGCTTCAAAATTGAGTGCTCTTGTTCCAAGAGGCCGCCGCGGTGGCTGAGTGGTTATGGCAAACCAGCTGCTGCTGAGTGGTTATGGCACTCAGCTGCTGGCCCGAAAGACGCGGGTTCGATCCCAGCCGCAGCAGTCGAATTTCGATGGAGGAGAAATTCTAGAGGCCCTTGTACTGTGTGATGTCAGTGCACGTTAAAGAACCCCAGGTGGTCGAAATTTCCGGAGCCCTTCTCTACGGCGTCCCTCATAGCCTGAGTTGCTTTGGGATGTTAAACCCCCATAAACCAAACCAAACCAATCTTGTTCCAAGTGTCAGCATTTCCTATACCATAGCTGCTCCAAATCAGGCCATTTACTAAAGCAGAGCAATTCTTTACTGTACAGCTCACTTTACGGCTTTTTATGTTTGGGGCATTGACAGCTTTATTATTTATAATTTTTAAGGTGTAGGGCTGCAATGCTTAATAAACATGCAGTTTTCTATAATACAGTAATGCTTCTTTAATTCAACCCCCATTAATTTGGAAAACTGGTTAATTCATATATCTCTTCCGGTCCTGTGCAAAATATGTACTATTCTATGGTGTGAAGCTTGTTAATTCGGAGGAATTCGCTCGTGCTGGTGGTTAGTTCAGACAGGCGGGGAAGCTGGCATGTGCACAGGGTGTTGGAGGTAGGGTGATGATGGCGAATTATTTACTCAGGAAGTTTAGCCACTGTAGATCAAGCGATGCTGGTGTACAATCGAACTGTTATGGTGTCATACTCATGGCTATGATCATCAGTGTAAAAGGTATGGCGGGTTGCTTTTTTCTTTTATGCTGTGCCCCGCCATTTTCTTCTTTTCGTTTATTGCATGCTCATTGCAGACTATGCTGTCAGCGTTTTTCGTGTTATCGCAGAGCCTGTAATCGTTTGACATTGTCATGTACATGTATGCACTGGGCTTCTTTTCCCTTTTTCTTTTTTTTTTTGTGGGATATGTGTATGTATATGGAGCGGGCCGAAGCTGCTGATACCCTAAGTGCCTTTAAGGAGCATATGTGTTTGTTCATCTGACAGTGTGCGTGCACTGCCTGAGTTGGTGGAACTACAAAAATTAGTATGTATGTTGATGTGGGGCACTGTATTTTTTTTCGGTCCCTGCTGTAATTCAGCATTCCGTTATTTTGGATAATTTCGCCTATCCCTTGAAATCTGAATAATGGGGTTTTACCGTACTTCTTTCTTTGGGTTTCCTGCTTCTGCTTTTATAAATTAGCTGGGCATTCCAATGTTGTGCAGTGGCAGTTTATTGTCAGAAGTTGTCTAATTGGGGTCTTGCATTGTGAATTGTGACACCAGTCTTTTGCATACATTCAAACGAATCTGGAAACATGATTGAAATGGTTTTTCTGTATTTTGAACTTTTGGCTGTGCTGAGCAGTGTCCAATACATCTTGGTTATAGTGCACTACTACACAGCACAAATGACAGACGAAGGAACACATGCAACAAACTAAGTACAAACTCACAACTGTTTATTAGACATGAAACACTTGTCCTTTTATAAAATCTAAGTGCATGCTGCTGCAGTCCCTTGCGGAAAGCAATACATCAGCCAATCCAGAAGATGCACGAGTAGTAAACATTCTAGGAATTGTGGGCTGGTTATGCACCCAGGGAATGCGGCTACGCATTGTGCTCGGCACGGATGTCATCCGTTGTTCAGTGATGCAGGCATAATCGGACATGAAAACGAAAGGATTAAAAGAGAGATTAGAGAGGCATTTGCAATTTTTAAAGCATATCCTGAGAAATGTGTTAGTGATTCTCCTACAACCTTGATAGAACCAGAAATAGCATTAATCAAGAAACTATAGAGGTGCAATGACACGTGCTTCATCGTGATAAAACTTGGACTCAGCATGTGCTTACATTGTATAAAAAGATGTAAAACCAACTAGCCCCTGTTCTAGCACTGGTCCAGTACATAGGAAATTATGATATTTTCAAAGCACACAGGAAAGTTAGAGCCCTCGTCGCTCAGATACGTGTTTCTGTGTGTTGGTTGCATTGTCCATTACGTTAGACACATCTTCCATTGCTGGATCTAGGGAAGATATAAAACTTTTAAGATTTTGTGCATGTGTGATATTGCTACTTGAGACTTTAACCCCTTTTACTGCTGTTGTTAATGTGATAGTGAAAAGTAGCTAGAAAGCATGCTCATAACAACCAGTGTTGGCACTTCATGTACGATGCTTAATTTGCTCTTTGACAGGTTATCAATAATGCCTGTGCTACACAAGCCATACTGAGTGTTCTGCTCAATGTCAAGCATCCAGACATCACTTTGGGCGAGACATTGATCTCATTCAAAGATTTTTGCCAGAGCTTTGATGCCACGGTGAGGCCCTGATGTTTTCTTTTCTACCTGGTACATGAGAAGTCTTGTTTGTGAGGTGTGGAAAACATTAGTTGTTTTTTATTGCTTTGGGGGGAAACTTGTGTTGCTTCAGGTTACAGTAATACAGTAGAACCTCGAGTACGACTTTCAGGGGACCGCGTGAAACTGTCGCATAATCCGGGCGTCGTACAATCGAAAATCTCGCACAACTGATGCTTTCACGTTATAAACACGACTGCTACTCTGGCTTTCCAAGTTTTCTCCTTCTCCGCGTGTTGTAAAAGCGCCCGTTTTCGTTCTGCGAGAATTAGTTCCGAGACCGCGTGCAGCCAGGCTTTTTCAGCGTCAAAGAGGCGGCTTTAGGCGAGGCGTGCGTGCGCTCCCGTCCCTGCGCGTGAAGTGAACATCACATGCGCCTCGAAAACGATGATTTGGACGCTCTGACTCTTTAAAGACGTTTTGCGGTGCGCAGTATGACCATGCCAGCAACACGTCTTTATGTGCAGACTTCCTGTAGAACCGCTGTCACTCCGTGGCAGCAAGCAGCTATGTCTGTTCTGGGAATTCGCATCACGAAGGAAAAAATAAAACACAATTATCGCCTTCTAAATACCAGTGCAAATCACTGCACAGTTTTACTTAAGTACAGCATGGTAGGGGAGAGTAAAAATAGATCCAAGGCCACATGGTGTCGCTGTAGATAGGACTTTATGTATAAATAGTGCTTGTTTATTGGTTAGATATTGAACTTTTACAGGGTAGATGGGCAGGCACAGCTTTCTACAAGAGAAGGAAAACTGCTCGAAACTCACTGCTGTGTGGTAGCTCATCCTCCCATGAGTCATCATGTGCCGTCATAAGCAAGATGCGCTGGCACTGCTGTCGTCGGCTGGGACGACTGGGGTAAAACTGGGGGTGAAATGTAGGCTTAGCACTCATAGGAGTACATGGAAGCAATAATCTTCAAAGCAGTTTTCTGTTTTCATAGTGCACCTATGATGTCGTCCTCCCTTCGCGAAGAGCAACCAAGTTCATCCTAGAACAGATTGTGAAAGTATGAAGCGTCATTTTGAAGGCACTGCATTTTTAAAACACCACGTTAAGTGCATTTGAGGGTGATCCCCGGCTGGAGAACTGAACGGGAGCACGGCCCATCGGAACATGTAAGCAAAACTTTCAGACATATTTTTCTCGTTTGAGTACCCACGGAGGTGGTTGTTTGGTAACTGTTGGCGAATGCTTGAAGGAGAGTGTGAGAAAGTATGCTACTTCATGTTGAAGCAATCTTTTTAAAATGCCACAATAAATATTTGTGGTATGAAGTTGGACATACCCCCAAAAGGCTTTCTATCTGCTGGGAGTTTCCCCAAATTGTGCAAGCTTCTCGTGTAGTCCGACATGCTGCCACATGAGCTACATTTCCTCACTAATAGAGTCCTTCAAACTAGGCAGCCTTGACAGCATTACCTGAAAAAGCTGCTCTCAAACTCCTGGAAAGCGCACGAAATAGGACCACGAACCACACACTGTAGCAGGCAGTGCGGCAGACGATACCCCCGGCTGCCTCCGGCTCCAATAGGCTCTGGTGTCCACCAGCGCCTCCTATGTGTGTAATATAGTGTTAGTCGTGTGCTACAGTGCACAGTTCATTTATCGTGCTGTTTGAGGACTGTCTCCAATGTAAACTTTACCGCCGGTTGAACCACCACTATTTGTCGTCAGCACAAGCTTGCGCAATTTGGGGAACACCCAGCAGATAGAGCTCCTTATGGCCCTATGTCCGGCTTCACAATGCACATTTATCTTGGCACTTTAAAAAGGTGGCTTTGGAAAGACGAAGCGTACTTGGTCACACTTTTCTTCAAAGCTGTCGCCAATTGTTAGCGAAAAGCTGTCTCCATGGGTGCTCTGTCAAACGAGAAACATTAATTTGGTAAGTTTTGCTTACATGTGTTTCTATGGGCTGCGCTCCCGTTCCCTACCCCAAGCCGGGAGTCACTGCCATGCGTAGGTCTTTTGAAAGTACATTGCCTTCAGAATGGCGCTTCATGCTTTCAGAATCTGTTTAGAATGAACTTTATTGTTCTTCACGAAGGGACGACATCATAGGCGCACTGTGAAATCGAAAAACTGCTTTGAAAACTTTAGCTTCCATGTGTTCCTATGGGCGCTAAGCTTACTTTTCACCCCCAGGTAAATACGGCTGCCGCGGGCTCCCCCTTTGTTTGTAAACACTGTGTTGGTCAAGACCATTGTTGCACAGCTGCAGTTGCTGTGTTAGATAAAGCCACAGTTGCACACTGCGTCGGGCCTAACATGTGCAGTCAGATTGCACCTTTTCAACACATGTGCAATGGTAGCAAGGTGCTTATATTGTACATATATGCTTTTTTCATGTTTTCGATGTCCTGCATGGCTGTCACAGACTACCTGAATCAGTTGTTAAACAGCAAGTGCACCTTGTCAGGGCCAGCAAACACTGTTTTGCCATTGCTTTTGACATGATAGTGTTCAAAATAAATGAAGGGTTTATTTTTTTTGTAAAAATCTTGCTGGTTTTGCAATGCCAGCATGAAAGTGAGACAGCAAATGCAATTTTTTGTTTAGACTACTGCTGCGTAGTTAGGGGTAGGACTTTCAGGTTTTATTTTTTGAGAATTCAGCTGACTTTTTTGGTGTTTACTTCGAAATGCTAGGTTAGTTTTTTTGTTTATTTTTTTAGCAAATGTTTTACTGGCTCTTTTATTGATTTAATATGGCACTCCTGTGTGGTCAGAAGTCATTTAGAGTCCATCTCAGCGTTTTTGTCAGCATGAACAGTTTATTTACAGTAATTAATGTGCAAATGGTATTACTTGGAACTATGCTTCTAGAAAGAATTGCTATTGCCACTGAGAAAGTAAGGCAAGTCAAATGAAATAGCTGGCAGTGGCAGACAGAAACACAAGTGGAAGTTTACTTTTAAAAACTAGGTTGTCATCTCGCACTGGGTTTAGCAAGAGGGCGGGGCATCACGTGGTTTGCGTGTATACGGCAGCAGTGGAACTGCCACTGAATCATCGTGGTAGCCAGATCATGATGCTTGCTTGCAGCGCGCATGCATGGTTTCGTGTCACTGACCTACATGCAGTTAATAAGCCTGCTTAACCAATTAACTGCTCTAAACGTGTGATAATCGGGAACAAACAGTGCTGAGCTAGCAAGCGGCGAGAAGTGGTGCTTTCTGGTCTGCAGAGGCATGTAAGTTAGCAGAGCAGTACCTCTGATCACACATCTGCGCTGCTTATCCAACAATAGAACCGTTGCACCACACTCCTGGCTTCCCTACTTAGTTCATTTTCAACTTTGAGGAAGTGTGACTCATACTCAGCAGCCAGGTAGCTATGCATTGCAGGCCAAGAATACTAACATTTGTAGATTAAAACCGAATTTCGAAAACAGAGTTAAGCAAAGTTTTATCGTCTTTTTCCAATTTGAAACAAGAAGTCCAACCCCTGCACATAATGAGTCAGGAAAAGTGAAAGGGGACCCCTGCTATGATTTTGAACTTTATTTGGGCTGCAACTAACAAACTTGTTGATGTCATTTATAGTTTATAGTGGGACAGTGTGACACAGATACAGTAAAATCACTATGATGCAATCACGGTTGATACGAATTTCGGGATGATACAAATTTGTGAAATTCCTTGGTGAGAGTGCATTGTGTACTGTGGACAGAATTTTGGATGTTCTGAATGCTCTCCCATGCCACTACAAATGATACTGATGCGCTCATTGCCCACATCACGAGCAGTGAGCGGTGGTGCACTGCCTGCACATCGGCGACATCGCGATCACCAGCTGTTATGATTGCCAGCTGTCATGATCGCCAGCCGTGTGGTATGTATCGCGAGCAGTGAGCGGTGGCGTACCGCCTGCACATGTCGACGTCACAAGTGAATGGTGGCACGCGGCCCATAAAGCACTGATGTTGCGATCGGCTTCCACACAGTATGCACTGCGAGCGGTGAGCGATGGCCATAAATAAATCTCATCGGTTGTAAACAGGTCTACGTAAATGCATTTCCAGTGCTTCTGCATATGGATTTTGTTAGCTTTGGATTGCACGAATATTTTTCGCAATCCCGTGAGGTTCGTATCATCGAGATTGTACTGTAACACTTTGGGTATCAAACTTGTGCAGAAACGTGCGGAGCACAACTGCATTTCAAAATGTGCAGTGAAGCTCTTTGCTCTTGCTCATAGGTGTACATGCACTAGCCTTGCTTATCTGTCACTTGTATTTGCAGATGAAAGGCCTGACTCTGAGCAACTCTGATGTTATACGAGAAGTGCACAACAGCTTTTCAAGGTAAGATGATCATTGCCACAAATATCTATTTGTGAGTTTATTGTGCAGCTTTCAGAATGCCAAAAATGCAGCCTTATCCTGAGAACATAGCTAGGTTAAATTTATAACTACTTGCCCATGAATTTTAACTGACCAGTATTTTTTATTTGTGTTCACATGACAATAACTCTCCAAAATAATTTATTTTAAAAATTCTAGCAATCATGATTCAAATTCTTTTTTATAACTTGGCACTAAAATGTAAAAGTTATAACTCAGATACTTTTTGAGCTAGAAATTTTTTCTTTACAGTCTGACAAAAAAACAATTATAAGTATTATGTTATGCGCAAAAATAAAGCTTGATAAGTGTTTTTTAAAAATACAAATTGCAACTAATATCATTTTAGGAAAAACTGAGAAAAATTATGCAAACACAAGTATTATACAAATATAAATAACAGGCCAACGTTCCAGGCTCTGTTTGCGCTTTTTCAGCATCCGAACCAAAATCCCATCGCCAGAGGCTCTATTATTGGATGCATCGAAAATATCTGCTGCCGATGCAGTAGAATCGCGTGCAGCGGGGTTTTTTCGAGCGCGCACCATACCCGCGCTCGTTGCCATGCTTGGAGCGGCCTACGCCATAGCCTCCGCTTCAAGGGCATTGCGAAAATTTGTGCCTCATGGGGAAATTGCAATCTACACAGAAAGATGAAATTAGTTTCTGAACAACAAACCAGATGGCACCGCATCATTGTAGAGTCTTCGTATACTTCATAGCAGCGCTCCGCTCGCACAAGCGCACCGGAAACCTAAAGTGAAACTAACAGGCCAACATTTCACGCTCTGTTTCCGCAGTTTTGAGTGCCTGAACCAAAATTTGACGATGCGGTATCATCGTCCGAGACCCTGCTACTTGATGCATCGAAAATATATGCTGCCGATGCAGTAGAATCGCGTGCAGCAGGGTTTTTGTGAGCACGCACCGTCGCTGCGGCCCTATGCTGTAGCATCCGCTTCAAGGGCATTTCAAAAATTCCCGCCTCAAGAGAAAATTTCAGTCCACGCAGAAAACGGAACTGTAGTTTCTTAAGAACAAACTAGATGGTGCAACATCACCGTAACGGCTGAATAGGAGCGCTCCGGTTCTCTCAGACGGTCCAGGAACAAGAAAATAAACAAACAGGCCAGCGTTCCGGGCTCTGGTTGCGCAGTTAGAACTTCGGAAACAAAATCTGACTGTGCAACATCGTGGTCGGATTCCCTGCCTGCTACACGATGCATCGAAAATAAATGCTGTTAACGCAGCAAAATTGCGCACAATGGAGTTGTTTCGAGCGCGCGTCGTTCCCGGCTTTGACGCCTTGCTCGGAGCGTTCAAGGCCGCCCCCTCAGCTTCAAGCGTACTTAAAAAATTACCAGCCTGCTGCAAAAATACAACCTATGCAGGAAATGAAAGTTCAGTGTGTTAACAACAAACCAGATAACTCAGAAAGTCCGTAGCGGCCGCGGTTGCGCTCTCGTAGCAGTTTTTTTCGATCACCGGTGATCGATGCCTAGGGGCGTGGTAACGAAAGAGTTAAGGGAGGGAAACTGGTCTTAGAAAAAAAATTTATCACTGCAGTCACAACTAAGAAATTTTCAGGGAACGTGTGCTGTTGTGTGCCGATTCCTATATGACATTTAATTTCATGTAGAATTAGTGCTTATGCACTTATTTAATATGTTATGTAAGGTTTTGGAAAGAAATCTTAAGGAATTTTTTTGCAGGAAAATTGCTGAAATGCATGCCATGAGTTTGTCTTGATGTCAAGGAATGCAGTAAGGGTGATAATCATCTTATCTATCATAGGACCTGAGTTATGGGGATTGAAATTGCCACTTCAGAAATGGGGAGAAAAGTTTGTGCTCCTGTTTCTGGAGAAGCAGCTTCAAAACCCTGTGATAATTTTACCCTTATTGCATTCCTTTATGTCAAGACAAACCAATAGCATGCATTTCTGCAAGTTCCCTGCAGCAATTTTCTTACAATTTCTCTCCAAAATCTTACATAACATATAACATTAGTGCACTAGTTATACATGAAATTAAATGACATATTTGGAATCAGCAAGCAAAAACACGTTTCCAGAAATTTTGATATAAATGTTTATTTTCTAGGACCAGCTTCCCTCCTTAATAAAAAATAACACCAGTCTTAAACCTGGCAAGAAAATTTCATCACCTTTTCTTTAAAGAGAAACATTTGTGTTTGGTTTTTTTTTTCTTGGCCCTCAATAACTTTATTTGGTCCCTAGTAGCCCTTATAAGTCTGTGGGTTTATCGTTGGCCAGGGGTTCTTAAACTAGGTTCTGGGGAACCTTCAGATTCCTTGGAATGCATTTTGAGCTCTGTGAGCACCTAATTAATGAATGCCTCGATCTCCATCTTTTCTGCAGCCACTTTATTTTGGGACTAATTATACTGCAATTGCTAACAATGCACTTTTTTACTGTACAGCCAATTATTAATTTAATTCTAGAAACTTTTGAGGGGCCATACGTCTACATGCTCTATTTCACATGCATATTTGGCAAGAAGAATAAATGTTTTTTTTTTTTAGAACCCCTGTTGTAGACATAAATGGAGTGTGTATGCTGCTGTCCGCTATTTTATTTTTATATATATATATTTTGCTTCCAACAGGCAACAGATGTTTGAATTTGACATCAAGCAATGTTCAAAGGATGATGATGTGTACCACTTCATTGGTTATGTACCAATTGATGGTCGTCTCTATGAGCTGGATGGTCTGAAAGAAGGGCCTATTGACCTTGGTGGGTAGCCGTTTTTATTTCTACCTGAAAACCTAATTTTGAAGCCTTAAAAGCTTAAGTTGCTTATAGAAAAAACTATTGTTTACCATTTACGCTAAAATATGTAACCAGCAATTGCAGCTTTTATGTAGTTTCAGTAAACATAACGATTGAAGTATTCTTGAAATATGTGCAGGACCAATTGCAAAATATACAGCCTCCGTGGCGGCTCAGTGGTTATGGTGCTCAGCTGGTGACCCGAAAGGCACGGGTTCAATCCTTGCCACGGCGGTTGCATTTTGATGGAGGCGAAATGCTAGAGGCCCATGTATTGTGCGACGTCAGTGCACGCTAAACAACCTCAGGTGGTCGAAATTATCCGGAGCCCTCCACCCCTCATAGCCTGAGCTGTTTTGGGATGTTAAATCTCATAAAACGAATAATAAAACCAATAGCAGAATATGTTTGAATATGGTGCATGGAGAAAAAGGCACATTGCTTGTGTTGTTAGCACTATGATGTTGCACTGACCATTGGATGAAGCACAAATTAATCGTTCATAATGTTGGCAGCATTGTTCATGTTCTCTTCTCTAGGTCCAGTTCCACAAGGCACAGACTGGATTGACACAGTGAGGCCAGTCATTGAAGGCCGAATAAAGCAGTGAGTTTATTGTATGTTAAGTGGAACTTGATTGATCCTTAAGGGTGGTGGCAATAATGTCTGTTAAGTGCGCCAAGTATTGATGGTATCTGCATTTTCACATCTTGGCATCAGTCAAACTGGTAGACCCTGAATTTTATAGCAACATTGCTAGTAATAGCTCCCGTGGTCCATGGATGTCTTAAAGGTACACTAAAGAGGAATCTGAACTCTTCTTTTTACCGCGGGAACTCTGTCTACACATTCCGGGCATTCTTAGAAACTTTGAATTATCGTCCTGTGCGGCCCATTGCCCTAATTAAATTGGATTAAACGTTCCGGCTCCCACCTTTTTTTTTTAACTCAGCGCAGTAGGTAGGAGGAGTCAACCAACGCGTTAGCCAGTCCTGTGGTGGCTTGCCGCTCTGCCATCGGCGGAGTGATACGTAAATCAAAGAGTCCACGTATATTTTTATTTGCGTGGGCCTAATTTGCGGCTATATTGTCTGTGACTGAAGCTGTTTATTCACAGAAACTTAAAAAACAAAATAAAAGCAAAAGCGAAGCCGCTACTGGACTAGCTGAAAGGCACTCCACGCGTTGGTTGACTCCGCCTACCTACCGCGTTGAGTTTAAAAAAAAGGCGGGAGCTGGGACGTTTAATCCTATTTAATTAGGGCAATCGGCCGCACAGGACAATAATTCGAAGTTTCTAAGAATGCCCGGAACATGTAGATGGAGTTCCCACGGTAAAAAGACAAGTTCAGATTCCTCTTTAGTGCACCTTTAAGCCGAAGACCGAGTCACGTGGCTAGAAGTGTTATCGCAGTAATGCGATCACAGTAAACCAGTCATGTCACTGCAAGGATGAGATGGGAAGGGTTGCTGTTGAGCTAGTTGCATCCAATTCAAATTTGAAAGACACACAACATGAAGTCTTTCGTTTTGTTTTTCTTTTCACTTTTTGTTTTCAAATATGGGGTGAATAGACTGCATTCAGTTTGTAGGCCATCTGAAAAACGTGAGTGGAAGCGGCAAGAGATTTGTGACCAAGTTTGTTGCTTCCCATTTGTCCATGACTCGACAAGCAGTGTTACAATGACAGTTGGTAGAATTTTGCGTGGGGGTCTATGGCAGTGGTGGTGGTAATTATAAATGCTCCAGGCATTCATATCTTACCATCCATTTCATGAAAAAGCAAAAAAGTGATTGGGCATTTGATAGGACAGCACTGTATATCACAGTGCAGAATCATCATGGAAATTGTAAATTATATCTTTGCAATATTACAACTAGTATGCACCACTGCTTTCTTGGTAATATATGTCGCAGTGTCCCAAATGCTCAATATTATGCGGGGCACTTTACAAATTAGGCAACTTTCTGCATATGTTTTACAATTACCCTGCTTAGTACCCATTACTGTATGAACATTGTCGCCATCAGAAATAATGAGGATTTATGCGAGCTGATCAGTTCACGCCTGAGACTGAAGTAACTTGAAATTTCCAGTTTTTGAGAACCATTGGCAAAACTACTGTGAATAAACGTTATGTGGAGCATGGCTTTAAAATGACATTGCACTAGCATATGCATGTTAGCTAACTGTGGACTCTTTGTATGGAAGTTCTTTTGTCAAAGGGAATACAGTAGACTCTCAGCAATTCAAACTTCAAGGGACCAGAGATTTCCTGTTTTAATTGTCTGTTTGTTTGAAAAAAATTGTCAATTATGTGCTGGTTTTCAAGTAGAGCAAAAAAAGGTCCGAATTATCTGAAGGTTGACTAGGCATGATGGCTACAAAAAGAACTTTCAGAAACACTTTCTCACCGCAGCAAATTAAATTGATGAAAGAATAGGCAGCGGCCATCTGCTTTTAAGAGAAAACTGCATTGACAATTTTTCACAATTCTGTCATGATGTACTGCATGCCCACTGTCGAGAATATCAAAGCAGGACTGCTGCAAAATAGTAAGGCCTTCCGCAGCCTCCTTCGCAAGTGGGACGCAGTAGTGGTGGAGCCTCCTCGCAGAAAGTGGTGTCCATGTAAGAAGGCTTCTCTGCACAACGAGCAGCTCATGTTTAACGTGCATTATCGACACACAGGACCATGTGTACAGAAGCGAGGGAGACACAAATTTGCGGCCAAAGGGAGAGACACATTCTAAAAGGAGAAAAAAAATACCATGACGCACCAATTAGCATTGCAACCGGCGCGCAACTGAGCTTGGGTTGTTGAAGCGTGGCCGACAGCTGCAATCGTCATGGGCTGGTAGGGAAGCTCAGAAAACAAAACTATACGGCTACAGGGCGGCTCTGATCAACACGGCCCCCCTTCAGGCTGTGTCTGAGTGACCAGTCAGAGGGGTCGAACTTTCAGCTCGCGTGGCGCCGGAAACCTGATGTATCCGACCTCAATCGCCACTCTTTCGTGCGCCGGGAGCGTTTGAATTAACTGAAGTTGAATTAACTGAAAGGGAAGTGTGAATTAATTTTAAGAGAAATTGCAGTACAAATCAAATGGCTTTAAAATTCAATGAAAATACAGCCAACCAACCAAAAGTTTTAAATTTGTTTGAATTAACTGAAAGTACAAATTATCCTAGTTTGAATTGTTGCGAGTCTGTTGTAAACTGAAAAGCCCTGTCTCATTGCCACACATTCACTACTTCATTTGACATCGATAGGTTTATTTTGTTGCTGTTACGTTCAGTTCAGTGCATCACAAATGGCTTTTGGCAGTAGTATGTATCTGCCAGTGAGCTGCTGTCAAGAGAGCAAGTGAAAATGTGTAAATTTGCTGCTGTGAAATTAAGACAAGGCTTACTCTGTATGAAAAATTCGCAGCAAATCTAGAGATTTTACATTGCCTTTTATGATCAGCAGCACAATTGCTAGTGTTTTGAGCAGACAAGGCAACAGCTGATGTTTTGGTGTCTGCCTCTTTAATGATGAAAATTTTCACTTGTGGTGTAGTGTGGTGTTGGATGGGGTGCATTATTTCACTGCTCTTTGTTGCAGTGTGCAGAATGGTGACAGAATAGTGCAGTAATGTTTTTGTACTTCATCTTTCTGAAATTGTTTGCTCCTTTTGTTTTAGGTATAATGAAGGCGAGATTCACTTCAACTTAATGGCACTGATCACAGACAGAAAGCTCCTGTACCAGAAACAGTTGGACAGTTTGAATGCTCAGTTGTCTGTAAGTTGTATCTCATTTTCTATACTACCCAGTGCAGAGTAATAATATTTTATGACATCTTTGCTTAGTGCACTGCCTCCGATCTAATGCAAGCAAAACTTAGTTCTCTGTCTTTTTCTGTAGCTCAATCTTTCTGAGCATTCACGTATAATGCTTATGTCGTGTCGAGTTTTTCTTCGAGAACAAACATAGGTCCGAGGCTAGGCGGAAGAGTTTGTGCAGTCAGAGAATTCTCACTGCTGTTTGACATTTTGGTGTGTGTGCCAACTGGTAAATTTTTGCTTTTTTTTTGCCACTGCTCTAGAACTCGTGAATGCTCTGTTAGCATAAAATATAAGACTCAAAAGCCGCAGAAATGAAAGCTGCCAGGGTCAGCTTTGCAGGGTATTTTTCTCTCTTTTTTTTTTTTCAAATGTTGCGATTGTTTGTGGCAGGGGCACGCTAACATGTGGGCAAGCATAACTGCTCTTACTGATTGCACCTCTTTTTTTTTCTAGTGTGGTGGAATGGAGACCGACGAGATTCAGTCTGAAATCAGCAAGCTCCACATGCTCATCCAAGAAGAAGAAAACAAATCCAGGCGATACAAGGTAAAGGGCTCAAGTGGCATAAAAATGCATTACTGGCTTGGTGGGAAATCGTCCAGTGCTGGCTTTCACTGATCCAAATGCTAGTGGAAGCCTTGGTCTATGCATTTGGTGCTGTTTTCCTGTCATTGGCATGCTTTTTGCTGCTGGAGATAACTGTACGAGGAGATTTTTAGAAAAAAGATTGCAAAAGCTTGGGGTGCCAAACACAAAAACGCTAGCACGGCAGTATCTTTACCAAAGTGAAGGAAGCAACACAAACATGGAGCAGTGTAGTACCTTTTGCCAGCTTTAGGGAAGCAATGCTCCTTAATACTTTGACACAAGAAATAAATTATGTTTGGGTGTGAGATTACCAATTTTATAAACACATTTAAGAGTTTGCAATTTCAAACTAAGTGTCTGGCAGTCATGCCTCCTAAATGCCATATTTACACGATTGTAAGTCGACCCCCCCCCCCCCCCCACTTCACATTTCTGGAAAAAAAAAACAAAAAAACTTGGAGGTCATTTACACTTGGCCTTTAATAATAGAACGCGATAGCACTATCCTGCGGCCTCCGCTTATTGCCAGCCGCTATCGGCTGCCGCGCGCGAGAGCACCCGTGGGCACATTCCAAAACGAAAATGTATTAGTCACTGGACTACTCGTCCACATTTGTGCCATCGTCCTCACTAGCGCTGCCGTCGTGATCGCTGCTGTGATCCCACAGCTCGTCGTTCTAACATCGTCGTGCAGCGAAATCCTGCACTTCGCAAGCAGCCACATCACGACATCGCGTGGAACAGCTGAAATTTTTGCCTCGCTGCAGCTGCCACTCCTGTATCACCCGTTGCGAACGTCGAACTTGCAGCCCGGCACGCAGTTCGTTTCTTCGGCGTGAAGAATGACAGCCATCTTGAATGTAGCCGTGAACGAGCGCTGGTCGCTTACTGGATCCGGAGCACAAATGACGGAAGCACTGCATTAAAAACTTGTGAAACACGGCCACCAGTAGTGAAATGCGTAAGAGCTGAAGAGAAACTGTGCGTGAGCGGCATTGGCTACCGACACTCCCCGGCGCTGCTGCGGTTCCGAGTGGGGGTGACTCCGTGATTGGAACAGCGGCCCTTCCATCAGCTGTCGACGCTCCCTTGAGCACTGAGTGCGCTGTTGAAAGTAAATGAAAAAAAACTTGGACCACTCGTATTAAGAGTAGGACGCGAATGCGTTATCAGGCTGCCGCCGCTTATCAACAGACGCAATCTGTGGCCACGTGTGGGGAGTGGGCTGTTGCCGGTTTGCTGCTTGTCGACGCGCACCATCGGTCGCCTCGCGTGGGGTGGGGATGCCAGTTCTGCGCGTTGACGTAGCAGCTGCTCAAGGCCAGCACCAAGAGCGATGCGACGGAGCCACACAGCAAAAATGCAACCACGCTCTAGCATGCCTGATGTCTCGCTTGTCTTGCCTTTATTTATGGTGCGATGCTTTGGTTTCAATTTTAAGTCGACTCCCCCACTTCGGATTTTCAAATTTTGGAAAATAGGTCGACTTACAATTGTGTAAATACGGTAATAGTTGCTGTTTGCTACTTGACTGATTCAAAGTTTATAAATTGTTTGGATTGTTAGTTATGAAAGCAATTTCTGCAAATTAGGGCTTCATTTTTTTGGCTGTTGTTCAAGAAATGCCTGCCTTTTTCTTTTTTCTTCGCCTTGCAATTTGCTTAACCTAAGGACTGATTGCATGTGTGATTGCCATCATCCTGAGTCATACTACTGTAACACGGGCACTTTCGATCATGTTTGAGTCGATCAGAATCAAACTTGATGCAGATTCAGCACAGCTGCACGGCCAATTCAATCACGATCGAGCCCAACCCTGCTGTCAACCCGAAGCCCATTTCTGAAGCGCAATAGAGTGTTTCAATCCTGGTCTAGGACCACAACCTGTATGCTTAGGAAACAATAAAACAGAAACTAAAATTGGAACTCATGCAAGATATTCTAAAAAAGCAAGAAAATTTTTTATTTACATTTTAAATTTTTTACTACTGAATGATATGTTGTTTTTATTCCAATTAAGAAAGTATTACATGAGGGTATTAAGAACAGTATAATCTGCACCAACTCGCTAAGTATACTGAAAGCACTACACTCTAGAAACGCAGTACAACCATGAATAGGATATATCACACGAAATATAGCAACAGCCACAACACGTGGAAAAACTATAAAATTATCCTAGGTCCTGAGCCATGTTAGTGTAGACTGGAATGAAAGCTGACGTGTGTGCTGCATGAGCTCACAAAGGTAAACTATAAAAGATTGCTTGAAGCTGGTTGAGAGAAAGTGTAAAGAAAGGGCAGACCACTTGGTATAGTGAAATCAACAAACGACACCTGGTAAAACCAACCCTCAGTGAATGGAAGTTGTGTCAACACCAAGAATGTTTTATTCAAGTTATCTTATGCCGCCTTCGCATCACACATGCCCACCTTATGCATAACTTCATACTCATGAAACAAGGAAAGCCTCTTTGTGAACTGCCGTAAAAACCGGACTATAGGTCGGACCGGAATATAGGTCGACCCCCCAACTAACCAATTCTAAAAATGAAAAAAATCTTTTTCTATGGAAAAAGTACCGAAAGTCACCCGTACCTTGAAACAAATGCGACTCAACAGGTTGCACAATGGTGACAGTATTTATTTTCATTTAAGGGGGGACACCCCTCTTAGAACTACTTTTCTTATTTCTTGATGTATATTCATAAAACTTACTAGTTTATGCATTTCAGTATGCTGATTTCAAATATGTACTCATTTTTCCTGTGAAACTAGTTGTTCTCTAAATATTATGTAATCTTTGTTTGAAGCTTGCAGGTAATTTAATTATGCAACAGTAAAGGCCACAGTGAAGTTCAGCATACAGGCATGCTGTAGAATGTCCACTGTGTGAAATAAGGTAATCTGAATGTTTTAGACCCATTTGGACAAAAGATATGGCATATTAAATTTTACCTGGGAAAATTCAATATGTCGGCTCAGACAAATTATATTGTTCTAAAATTGTACTAATTGACAATTGGTCTTGTTTTAGTCTTATTTCACTCTCTGTGAGTTTATCTTTCCAACAAAAAAAAAAAAAGAACTATGAAGCTAGCCTACCTAGAACCAGAGATATCATCCCTGCACTATTGGAAATGTGTCAAAATTGTGGTTTTGAGAAAATGAGAAAAAACGTTTCCAACTATGTTTATGTAAAAGTAATAAGTTAAAATTCATACAAATGCACCGGGGGCATAGTCGATGCATGACATCTCTGTGTTGCCTTTTTGCCATCTTCCTGATGCCCATAGCTGACTCTTGCTTCTTGGTGGAACTGCGGCGCAAGTCTTTCCCTTTTGCTCTCCTGGAGGCGGTGCTGCTGGCGTTCATGTCCAGCTCGTTCAAGATTGCAGTTGTGGTATATTCACTGCCAGTGTTTAAGCGGAGTACTGCTTCAGCAATGGCTTTTTGCACTGCGAACAGTGATGAATGTTTTTCTTTAAAAATCAGGCTCCAAATAACAGAGTGCAAGCTCTAATTCAAGTTTTGTGTCTTCCACCGTTGGCACCTCTCAAGTAGGCTCTTCTCAGCCAGGTGTTTGTACACAGGCAAAAGAGCTTCTGCAACATGCCTTGGTAGGTTGTATTGATGCTTGGGCTGAGGTTCACCTTTTGCCTTGGCAGCATTGTGGCGGCACCAAGAGCCCTTACCAGTCAGGCAGAGGCTGTGGTTTGGGCAGCCATCAGTTGAGGTGATATGGTAGTAAGTCGCCATAACTGCCCGCTGCATAGCGTCTACATCACCCCCGTGTGACTTCAGGGCGTGGCCATAGTACTATATGCTGAGTCTGGTGATGAGTTCTGCAGTTAACCTGCCTTTTCCGTCAAGGCTTTGTTTGCCGTCTGCTTTGTGCTTTTGTAGCAAGTTGCGGAGCGCAGTCCCCATTCTTTTCTGAATGTGGTTAACGCAGTCCTCTTTCATGGCTTCAACAAAGCCATACACTTTTGCATCCTGTATAGCATTGAATGTCCTGCTGTCTCCATCACACAGCATCGTTGTGTTGCGCATGTTGTGCTTTTGAAGCGACCTGTCAAAAAGAATTAGACCGGCTTCAACCTCTATCTGCCCGGCTTTACTTTCAGTGTTTTTCTGGCACTGATGGCTTTTTTTCCATTCAGCATAACCCGCACTGTCAGGCTTTGAGCCAGTTTTACAGCCCAAGCAGAAGTTTGACAGTACAACATAATCAAGCACATAGTCCGTAAAAAGCTCCACGACAGCCCCAATGCCAATGTGGGAGGAATGACCTCTAGTCATCCATGAGCCGTCATAGCAAACAGCAATGTTGCCCTTGTGCCCGAAGCACAAGTCATCATACAGAGCCTCCACTTTTTGCGCACACTGGCTCATGGCAACTTCGGCCGCCCATGAGGCTGCAGGCTTCAGTGTATTCTTCAGGTGGCGTTGAAATGTTTTGTTATGCATTCCTCGATGTGAAAGTCCCATTCCCGCAAATATATCATTGAATGCAGTCTGACCGTTGCCTGTCGAGAGCCATAACTACAGCGCAAACGACAGGACAGAGATGAAGAAGGGACGCCACACAGCGCTGGAAGAGGGTCAATATCACATACAGGAAGGCCAGCGCTGTGTGGCGTCCCTTCTTCATCTCTGTCCTGTCGTTTGCGCTGTAGTTATGGATCATCGTAAACACCAACTCGCCCAACAAATGCTTCTGTCGAGAGCACCGCGCAACATGCTAACATGTTGATTTCGAACGGGTTGCATTTCTTGTGGCCTTCCACTCTCCGTGAGCTCCAAATTTCCGCGAACTCGTCGCACGTATCGCACACGACGGTCAACTTTGTTGCGAGCCCATAACTGCGATCACCACGGCGCAAATGCACGGGGCCACGACAAATCTTGCACTGCACAGCGCTCAAAAGTGAGTTCAGTGCATGGAGGTCCGCAGTCACGTACGACGCCGCAGGATCCGCTGTAGGCACATGTGCCGACACCGCTGGATCCGCTGCCTACGCCACGGAAACTGACGCAATGAAAGGCTCCGTCTTCCGCCTTTTCGCTGGCATCAATTCAAGATGATGAAGTGTCGCTCATTCATGGGCACTAGCTGCGACATCACTATCGGTGACAGTTTGAGCGTCGTGTGGTCGATGTGTACGCAGTTGGTGTCGACTCGAAGTGACCTTTCGTCGTTCTTGACCAAGAGCGTAGCTGATGACGGCCCCGGCGATGCGTCGTCGCTCACGCCGCCCGGGAGCGAAGCTGGCAACGGCTTTGGCAATGCGCAGTCGTTTACGTTGCGGGTGTCTGGCGGTGGCAACGCGGCAACTGCACTTTCACCTTCGCCCGGTGGAGGTCGTGCTGGTCCAGGGCCGTTGTGGCTTTTGTTTTTCCTCCATTTTCGGGCGCCGAACCGATGGAGCGAGTGCTGCTTTGTCCAGCCTCCCGGCATTGTAAACGTCGCGCGGCTAAGACTCTCTCAAAATGGCGCCACGCTTCAGGAACAGACAAGCCTAACCCGAGGCCTGACCAATCACAGAACGCTATTTTGATCACGTGGCTTTTCTCACCAATGAAAACACGGCGCACACGTTTTCTTTGTGGCTGTTTTGTCCGCGAACGGAAGAACCGCCATGTTGCTTACCGATTTTAAACGAAAGCTGAAGGCGCGAGCTTTGAAACGAGATCAAAACAGAGTCACGGGAGCGCATGGAAGCCGAGAACGGTGGGGCACGATTTGACCTCAATTTAAAGGGCCACGCGTGTGCCTTTGGATATTTAAACACCTATTACGAAGCAAATACTGATTCTTCCTTTCTAAAAATTCGATGACAGATGCATAATGGCCTCATGAATCCGAATATGGCAAAACTGAAAAACCGTTTTTTTTTCGCGAATTTCGGGCCAGCCGTGTCCCCCCTTATATGCTGCTCATATGTACACCCGGCCAATTTTTTAACAGTATCGCGCACCCATCGACCCGCATGTTTGTCAGCACCTTATCATCACGGCACGGAGCGGCGAAAACAAACGAGGTACACACATGTGTACACATGCGCTTACTCGCTTCTTTCGCCGCTCCGTGCCGTGATCTCTACCGCTTTCACACGGATGCATTCGGCAGTCACAGGCAGCGATCTGGCACGCAGCTCCCGGACGAACTCCGCAACCGTTCCTTCCAATTCTGGATACGCTGCTGTCCGCCCATGGAATGATGTTTTCTTTTGGTTGCTGCAAGTTGTACCACTTTCACGCGAATGCATTCGGCAGTCACAGGCAGCAATCTTGCACGCAGCTCCCGGACGAACTCCGCAACCTTTCCTTCCAATTCTGGATATGCTGTGGTCCGCCCACGGAATGATGTTTTCTTCTGGTTGCTGCAAGTCGTAATATGCAGCTTCTACCTCCGCCAGTACCGAATGTTCTTTCAGATGCTCCAAATTTGCGCTGTGCCGCCAGGTTGCCGTGAGCTTCCGTGTACCCAGTCACGTTTCTCTTGAAGGTGGCGGTGAATTGCCGTCGGGTTCCTCTCATTTTGAAACAAAATGTGAAAAAGCAGGCTTTAACCAAAATAGCTTTGCAACAATGGAAACGCAAAATAGAGGTGACACAACGTCGCCACACCGCGCTGCTGCTGATGGCGATGGTGATGGAAGCTGTTGACTTCAGCCGCCCAGTGTTGCAAGACTTCCGTAGTTTTTCCGCCAATGACTGGTGTATAAGACGGGGGTCTACTTTTCGCCATGGTTTTTTGAAAAAAGTTCAACCTATATTCCGGTTTTTACGGTATATGGTGAAGTGGTCACAGTAAGCCATATTTTAATTCCCTATAGCAAACTCACGGAACAAGGACAAAAGCATTTGATATATTGAAGACATCTGGTGACAGTGTGTTTTCTACAGCTTTCTGGGTCAAGAGCATTGTAAGGGAAGGGTGTCTCAGCACTCTGCATCTGTTGAAATGGGAGCCAGAGGTCCTGCATTTATTATGCATGAAACTTCTGCCAAGAATGTGACTGAAGGCCACATGAGTGAGATGACATGAGTGTGTTCAAGAAGCATTGAGCCTGAAATGATATTGGTGACGATCACTATTCTTTGCCTAGCTCGCCGCTCTTGCGAAACATGAAGAGAGTTGAACACTCAACAGTAATGAACTTCTCCACGTTGTCGGTGTCTGTACCTTTGTTCTTCAGTTGTAGCTCAGGGCAAACTCCTACAAAATTTGTTTCGCTGTCGGTTGCTTTGCAGGGTCTCTTATGGGAGAGAATCTCTAGAGAGCAAGTATGCAACTTGAGGTACTATCTGTTGACTCGATCACCTCGATATGCACTGCTGCAGACTCTCATGCAAGTGAAGAGTATAGCCTAAAATTTGCTTTTGGCCTCACCACATTTGGTCCGACAGGATGCGACCTGTCATGGCCCAAAGACACCAAGCCCAACATCAGTAAAAACGGGCTCAGTGCTGACTATGGCACTTGTGCTTTCAGAACGCAGTAGATGATAGACGGGCCGTGAAGCAGAGCAGGCCCATCATTCAGAAATCTAGTTAGGCTCACTCAGCTGTGCAGAAGCAAAATTGAAACATTTTGACAGAAAGGAACACAGGCTGACTGCCGTGTGGTTCGAGCTATGTTCACAAGATCACAGAGAGCGACTTTGTTTAGTGAAAGACATCCTATGCTTTTCCCATGGCAAAGTTACTGTTGAAAGGAGCTTCTCGGTGAACAAAGTGTGCCTTGTTTAGAACCTGAAAGAAGAATCTCTGGTGACAATGTGTCAGCAGCAGGTAGAATGGCCAAAGTAGAAATTGCAAACGGAATGGTTCAATTTCTCCATAGCATTTGTGGTACCTTCAGAGAGGAGCTGTGATGAAGGAAAAGCTAGAAACATTGGCTGCTCTAAAGATGAAAAGAAGGTAGCCAATCTAATTAATATTCTGGAAGAGAGAAGTGCTGGTTGCATGATGACTTGCAGCTTGTGACTCCCTCTGATCTGCAAAACCAAATCTCTTCTCAGTGCATCATTTGCAGTTTCTGAACAGTTTTTTATTGGGAGTGATTTGTGTGTATGTTCCATTATTCTCAGTCTCTACATTTTTCTAGCTGTTCATTCTATGGGGAAATTGAACCGAGATAGTTTGGCAGAACCTTGAAACATTAGGAAAAAAGGAGCTTGCTAGAGACACTATGTTTTCGCACCTTAAGTTTAAACATGTCGTGATGCTTACTCTGATGCAGAGCAAGTTATATGTGTTTAACTTTGACTGCTGAAACGGTGTTGAGTTCCAAGAACAGAAGTGTACTTGGAAATCTGAATAAAGTATTCTCAATAAAACTCGTGGCCGTGCAAATGCATGTGCCACATGTGTGTGTTGCTCATGTGTTGTTTCACTTTGCTTTGTCCTCGTGCATCTGTGCAGGTGGAAAACATCAGGAGGAAGCATAATTACTTACCACTAATCATGGAGATCCTGAAAATTTTGTCAGAAGAGAAGAAGCTGGTCCCCCTTGTGGAAAAGGTGTGTACGTGGCAGGCTTAAGCAAAGCTTAAATGTGAATGGGGACACTTCATCGTTCGTGCTGCTTCTATTATGAAGAACAAGGTTGCAGTTGTGGCCAAATATGGGTTGTGTATGAGTTCAAGGTCTCAAGGAGAGTGATAGGTGCGTGAGCAGTCTTGCTTCTTTCAGTAAGCTAATAATTGGCGAGAGAGGTGCACAGCCGACTTTGTAATCTTGGGTTGTGGAAGATCTAAGCAGTAAAAAATCTGATGCAGGTGCTTCTTTTTATATTGTTAGTAAATGCAGTCTGTTGTTACTGCTTTGTAGCTGACTATGCCTAGTTCAGAAATGATTGAGTTATGTGAACTAGAACACTGCATGGGCCGCAATTACTGGCCGGGTCCCAAAACCCTCTTCCTTTACCAGCCTCAGCTCGGCCCACTTTCTCTAATAGTACATGCTTGGGCCCAGCCCGAGCCTGAGCAAACTTTTACCAACCCGGCCCCGCCCGCCAAGTGTGCGGGCCCGGCTCAGGCTCGAAACATGAGCAAGGCACGCTACAGAAACGTTAAGGCTCTTATTACTATGAATTTCGGTGAAATAAGAAGTTCTTCGTTTTTTAGAATAGAGGTGTAAAATTCTCTAGTTTCTCATTCTCGTTGAGTTGGACCTTTTTTTTTTTTTTTTGCTGAAGAAAGCAAAGTGTCTTGAATGCCAGACATACCAGTGCTGGTGAAATGTTTTAAAGGAATTCTCCAAGGTGGACTAAATTTGTAATAAGGGAGTAATTACTCATTGGCATCACCCAAGCGAAGCCATACAGCTATAAAGGCAAGCTGTACAGCTTCCACAGAAACTTTGCAGTTGAAAAAAAAAATCGTCCTGGTTCGGTGTAGCCGTATGGCTGCGTTTGGGTCGATGCCAGTAAGTAATTTTTCCTTTATTACCAGACATACTAAATTGCTGGAACTAATCTACTGAATCCCGTTTCCTGCCTCATAGTTTCGAGTTTGATTTTCACAAACATATGTCAAACAACCTATAACTTTACATCAGTTCACCGCCGAACCGCAAAACGTCATGTGAGGCAATAAGGCGCATCGAGTTGTATGCTGTTTTGTCTGTTCAAACAGCAGAAGCCTCTTCTACCGCTGTCGCGTGTCTCTTACCATCCAGGAACAACAAAACACAGGAACAAAAATTGCTCTCAGATATATCGTAAAACGCGTGTAAGGGCCGCACTTTTTTTTTTTTTTCCAGATATGAGGGCCTATTTTGTGTCAAGTTGCTTCTCTGTTGCAGCTTGCATCTCGGAGCACTGGCATTCAACAGAAAAACATTTTGATGCTGTTATCTTGTGGCTATATCGCTCTTCTTTAAGTTGCATAATGTTTGCATTTTTTTTTACCAAAAGAATACAGGAAGAAAAGAGCTGGTTCCAGCTGTATTGATGCCATAGTAGTAAGACTCTTGTGGTGGAACATCAGCTTCACTACATAAGAATGAAATTCTAGTACTCGTTTCTTGTTGGTATTGTCGCTATTAATTTATTATTGGTGCATCAGTAGCTTACTGTAAGCTTGACAGCTGGTGGTTTATTGGCTGTTTAGCGACCCTTTCTTGTCTTATTTTAGGAAAGTGAACTATCTTGTGAAGCATAACCTAAAAACCTTGATTTTTTTTGCTTTTTGTACATCAAAGACGTCACTTTTCATGATAGTGTGTAATTTAAGCATGCATATGTCATTTAGGTGTCCTGGTGACCATTAATTCAGATAGCCTTAACATGCTTAGGAGGAGTTTGGCTCAAAGGAGGACATGAAACATAAGGTTGTGTAAAGGTAGCACATAGACACTGTTAAGAAACTGGTAATGAGAATCGGGCATCACAAGAAAATGTGATGCTTGAAGGCGAGCTATGGAATGCTACCGTGACTGTTGTATTCCAAGGGTTACATGTTCTTGACAAATGCTAGCACTCTGCTCTCTTACTTTAGTTTTGTGTGAATGCAAGCCCCCACTATGAGCCCATAAATGCTATCACATTTTGATGTCAGATCTTTGCCTGTTGCACTGTACTTTTAGTTTTGCCACGGTGGCATTATTTTATTGGAAGAGCACCCAAAGGTTCTGTCTCATGGTGTACACATTTGATGGTTTTTCATCAGTCCTTTTAACTCTTACCTTATAACCACAGCTTTTTTTTTTATTCCTTTTTTCCACAGGCAAGAGAAAAAGCTCTAGAGAAAAAGAAGCAAGGTGAAAAAATGAAGCAGTAAAATATACTGTTTGTGTTGATTTGTGAAAAGGATGTGTGTTTTCTTTTCGTGTGTTCACTTGCTACTTCAATGGTGTGCTTGCTCATTGGAGGAACAGTCAGAACTTTGTTGTTTGAAGTAATTGCTCAACTCTTTCCTTACCGCAGGAAAAACAGGCAGTTTCAGTTTATATAGAAGAGCTCGCTTTATGATGACAAAGAAGAGAACAGGATGTGTATTGATTATGAGCAAAAAAAAAAAATTCATTGGCAATATTTGAGAGAGACAAAAATTCACAAAATTGTAAAATATATTCATTCAGAAAATAGGAGAATAAAAAATGTAAGATACAGTAGCCGACGGGTAATTCGGACTTGTAGGATATTTCGGACCTCGATGACGCACCGTCAGTCACCCCATAGAAGCACATACATATTCGCGACGGATATTTCGGACTTTAAAAGTTTGAAAGTTCGATTTTTCGGACGAATTTCAGTCGCCTGCGGGTGCGGGCCAAAATCCGCTTTTCGTCGGCGCAAAAGGCGCCACCTTGGATTGAGGTGGATTTACGCTGCAGTTGGATTGGCTTGACATATTTTTGGTACCTCATTGTTGCCAGTAGAGGTACCTGCGATCTCTGACAACTCGAGGTGGCAGCCGGATTGTCATTGCCGTCAACTTGCTTTTGTCGCCGCCGTTGTCGTGGGTGGTTATCGCTTGTCCCATACGTTGAAAATTGGTTGTGGGGGGAAGGAAATTGTGCAGGAGCTATCTCACATCTCGGCGGGAAGGGATAAAGAAGGGACTGAGAGAAGAAAGAGGTGCCGTAATGGAGGGCTCCGGAATAATTTCGACCACCTGGCGATCTTTAACGTGCGCAGACATCGCACAGCACACGGGCGCGTTTTCGTTTCACCTCTGTCGAAACGCGGCCACCGCGGTCGGGTTCCAACCCGGGTACTCCGGATCAGTAGCCGAGTGCCCTAACCGCTGAGCCACCGCGGCGGGTCTCACACGTTCGCCATTTCATCACTTTGGTTTCTCTGACCGCGTCGACCGAGTGGTGCTTAGTCTTCACGAAGTTACATCCGTTCGCTGTTTTGCGATTGCGTCCGGCGGTTCCGCCGCTTTGAGCGAAAAGTGCCTTATCTTTGCGTGTGTTTGACAAGCGGTGTGGTGCACAATCGGGTTGTGGACAACATGGCATGGGAAGTATTCCAACTAAATGCGGTGACCTTGCTGTCTAGCGTGTACAGTGGAAGCACAACTTTGGCGCAGATATAGGCGTAAATCGTCGCCAGCAAGAGAAATTTGCTGCGAGGTAAAATCGGTGACATTTTTAAGCCAATTTCATCTCAATAAAGTGAATTTTTTGTACTTCACAGATTTTTTGGACTGTTTGATTATTCGGACCATTTTTCGGGTCCCTTCGAGACCGAAAAATCGGTCGGCGACTGTATATGTTTTGTGCGCTGCTATGCCATAAACGAGTCAACAAAAATTAAAGAACTCTTCATGCTAAACTTTCCGATCAGTAATCAACACAAAGCATTTAGAGCTACTCTGCAGTTCAGTGCCAAGGTCAATCCCAGGCCCTCTTGGCGAAAACTAGATCTGTTACACTGCCAGTGGCACAGAATCGATCAGAACATCTATGCAGGGAGGCCCAGAAAACAGCGAATTTCGTCTGCAATGGTGACAAGGAAAGTTGCAGACAAGCACCTGTCGATAGTCCGCACTGGGCCGAACACTTATTTCAATCCGATGGAATCGGACAAATAGACGTCAACTTTTCACAAAAGTCTGTTGCATGCATCTGCAAAGCCAAGTGTCAATGCTGCAGAACTGCAAGAACACCGCCGTTGCTGAACAGCACCAGCACGAGGCAAGGATGCTACCTTGGACGCCATGCTCATTATGATTGCTCTGCATTGACAGGCTTTGCTGGAAGTTTAAAAATACTTCCTCAAATGGCTGATAAAAAAAATCACATTCGAAACTGAAGTACAGCTCTTTTGCAACATACTGGATAACATGACTTGTTCAGAAGTGGCCATGATCAAGCAAAATGGTCATTTTGTGCAATCATTCAAATTGAACGATATGAATAGGCGTGGTAAGGAGAGTTGAGAACTTTAGTAAAGTGTGCATATTTTTTGCTCACAATTAAGTGCAGCCAACAAGGTAAAAGTAAGTTTGTTGAGAATGGGGAATTCTATTCGGACTCAACTTGTACGCAGCAGTATATTGCAAGCCAACAAAACTAGGAATAAGTTTGGTGAGAGTACCACACAGCAGCTACTGCTAGTGCTACTGATTTATTCCCTGTCAAAGATTGCTCCAGTGGTGGCTGAATATTAGGCCTCAATATAGGCTATCATTCTCTGCCGAGAAGCTAAAAACGTTGGCACTTAGTGTGCACGCTGCTGGAACAGCAGTGTTGTATATGTTGCACTCGTGTTCATTTTGTTTTTTGTACTGTGCAGTAAAGAAAAGTAAAATTAAAACAAGAAATGGACTTTCAGTACATATCTGGGTATGCTGTAGTTGGAATTCTCAACCGAGCAACACCTTTTTCACCTTGGCAATTGACGATCCATCACTAGTTGTCAATGTTAGTGGTGTGCCATTTTACTGAACTTGATGTTCATGTCGGGCTGTCAAGACCGTGTGCTTTCTTGTACAGGTGGATACTTCAATGTTAAAATGCATAGCTAAGTACATAATAGTGAACACTGCACAATTTTTTCCAGTTTTGCTCTTCGAGTATCCCAGTCCAAGCACGCATTCTGTTATAACTATTGCTTACACTGTTGGGTGTGATACACTGGAAGATGATTCACATTAATAAAGCTTTATATGTGATCATGAAAGTAGTAGTTCGAAATGGCTCTGTGGAAATTGGTCAGCATTTGATTAGTAGGACCAGGGGGGAGGGGGCCTTTTTTTTTTTTAAGTGCCACGGTGACTAAACTTAGACCAAGAGTACTGGACACTGCGGCGGTGGCTTAAACTGACACCTGCCTCACGGAAACAGCGGGCTCCACAGCAGCCATCTTCCTCCGCCCTTCCCTCTCTACAGCCAACACTCACATAACTGGCCCATACAAGTCCCCACCCTCCACTCTCACCCTAGAAATACACGGGATCACCGATACCATCACAGACTTCACCACCCTGCCCCCTGCACCCACATGCGTAGTCTATACAGACTCGCAGGCAGCTCTGTGCTTTTCATGAAAGAGCCCTCCCCTTCCCTACCCAGTCAGCCTTAGATGCCGCACTCGCAGCATTGAGTCCAAGACCGGTAACCCTTCGGTGGATCCCTGGTCACATGGGGATTCCCGGCAATGAGCTAGCTCATCAGCTTGCCTGCAATACTATACACCGGGGCCGGGGATCTTGCGAACGAGCCCCCCCCCCATGGTGCACGCAATGTGGGCTTACAGACTCGCTGTCCACGAATACTACACACAGCAAAAATTGGCTTAGCTGAATTACCACTGCCACACCCGACCTTATCGATTCGTGAAGCTCGCATTTTTCACCGAATAAAATTTAATCTCCTTCATAGACCAGCCAAACTTCATAGTACTGGTACACTTCCACACCTCACTGCTCAAACTGTCCGCACACATATGCAGATATAGAACACTGCCTTACACAGTTCCATTCGGCCTTCCAGTCCCCTGCCTATACTTTCCCCCACCCCCATCGTGGCCCATCTGGCTCGCCTCCTGGGACCTGAACCTGCAATGCACCCTCGTCACCTTAGCCCAGTACCTGTTAAATGCCTGATATAAAGGCTGCTTTAATAAAAGTGTTACACCACCACTATCATCCCACCGGAAAACTGGCTCCTTAAAGCTTGTCCACTCTATAGTGCATTCTGCTTGCTGCCTCACAGATGCTAACCATATCCCATTTTCACAATCATCTGCAACTAGGAGCCATCACAATCTTAATATCCAACCTTTTTTTTTGCACATACTAACACTTTCAAATACAGCTTATTTCCGCGTACTGTAGAGAGTTGGAACTCTACATGGCAACATTTGATCATTATCGCTTTCTGATTTCGTGTCTGCAATCGAGTTGTGACATGCAGAGGTACTGTGTTTATATTTTATTTTTGCCATGTGCACTTGGTGCGTGAAATTGTATATTGCAATATATTTTATGTAGCCCACTTCTGCTATAGCCCCTGCATAGGGCTGCACTATTTTGAAATAAATACATAAAATAAATCTGTTTGTATAGGCAAAGTTGTTTGTCCTCAATGTCTCTTATAAGCATTAGTGAGCCCCTAGTGATTGAAGGTAGTGTGGAGCTCTCCTCTAAGATGTGTCTCACAGCCATATCGCTTTGGCACAAAATTTAGTAAAACCCTGCTATTATACATTTCATGAAATTTCGGCATTTTATAGATTGTCATTTTTTTACAAGTTTTTTCTGAAGCACATTTTTTTTTTTTTTACTGAATGCAGTGAAGAGATGTTATATTCAACATATTTCTTAAATTTTTGATGAATATTCTAAAAATGGGCTACCATCTGAAATGAAAAAATTATTTGGCTGTAGACTGTAGTAAGAAATAAATGCTTCTATCATGGTAGGGAAAGAAATAAGTGTAGTGTAAACAAAATTGTGAAAATAGATGTGCAGTGATATGGTGGCAACATGCTGGTAGCAACATCCTACTATGCTCTCAAAAGCACTCCCTCTTGAAGGTGTTTAATCATTGATCAATATTTCTACTCATGCCAATACTTCCCTGAGAAATATTAGTTTGCTTTAATTGCACTATTATTTGGAGTGGTAGTTTTGCAAGCCTTGAGAACTTTAATATATTTGAGCTCCTCTTCACACTTCCATTCAACCAAATGCTGAAGCTACACCTGGCCTGCTAGGTGTGCTATAATGGAAGACCGAAGTTCAACTGCCTATGCAAAAATCTCGAAACTTGGGTGTTTTTGCATTTTGCTGCATGAATTTATATGAATTTGTACGGTATGAATTTGTGCTCAGCAGCAGAATTCCTTCACCACTGGTATGCATGAAATGTTCATCTTTGGTCTTGTAATCACAACACTATCATAGACTATGAGATCTATTCCAAGTTATGCAGCTAAGCTTTTCATCTCCAAATTCGAGGTAATGCAGTGATGACAAAGGAGGTTGTGATAGATGTGTAGCCTCTGCCCTCTATGCAAAGTAAGATTAGCGAAGTAGTCAAGAGGAATGCTGTGCCTCGAACAGTGTTCCTACATTTACTAAGTACATTTTTTTTTATCTACGTATGTATATATAAGCAGCTGTCTACAACTGAATCTATGAACATGTGTAGGATTGGCAGCACAGCTATTTTGGGAAGCCGGGCTTAGTTGCACAGCACCCTCAGCATGGCGCGTGGTTCTGGACTACTCAACCCAAGTAGCAATGGTGATTTGGTACATTCCGTTAACTTTGGAGAAACAGTAGGCTACTCAAGCCCACAATATAGCCTCGGCATGCTTGTTAGCTCTCAGAAATGTGAAATTTCTCAAGCTCGTAATTCAGCGAGAATCAAATATAAGGACCACCGACAAACAGAACACAGTCCTTCACTTTTCTGCATTCAGCTTTAGTGATTTAGCTAGTGTGATCCATGTTTCCGAGTAAAAGATCACGTGAAGTGTATATATTAATCAACCGCTGCATGTGCACTAATGCACTGGAATATTGGTGTTATAATCTGGCTCTCTAGCATGTTCCAAAGGTCTAGACATTGAGGAATGGATGACAGGCCAGCTATCACTGTTGACCTGATTTACAGGTTGCGGCAAAGATTCGCTTTTTTTTTTAATTTGTTTTGCTGCAGGCAAAGCCTTTTCAAAACCTGGATTTTTGTGATATTTGCAAGTGAAAAACTTTACACTTGTATTTATGTTGTGCTCGTCACTTTACTTGAACGCCAAGTGATGCCCAAGTGACTTTGTATGTGCAGATGAGTTCCTGCTTTTATGTCAGCAGTATATGACAAAGAGACTCTCAGACAGTAGAAAATTTGCTCAGCTTTATACTTTATACATAGGATCCACTTGCTTGAACATGTGCACTCAACAAGGTGGCACATTACTGATTTGTGACTAGAACAGTTGGAGCTCCTCACAAAGCACAACGCTCTCTGGAACATCAAACATGGTCAACGTGGTTTACAGCACATGCTAGCCTCCATCTTTCTTTCTGTATGAAGTAGCTAAACTGTAACATGCAAATCTGCCCACAGAGAATGAAAGCATACATCACAATGCAAATTTTGTCCCTTTCATAACGCTTGTCTAAAAGACTGTACAGTAGAAAGCTTTCCACGAGTTCTTCAGCCGCCATAAAAATTGCATGAGCCTGAAAGAGAATAATCCTTTATGACAGTTCTGCAACACTCAGGCATGCACTTGCGAATTCTCAAACTTTGTAATATACAGTGGACTCTTGTTAAACCATAGTTACTTAATTCAAACATCCGGTTTAATCACACGATTTAGTACCATCAACACTAAGTGCATTAAAAGAAGGCTCACTTTAATTCGATCTCCATATAATTCAAGCAAAATTTCATTCCTTTTGCATTGGAATTGTCAAGCATTGACTGCAGTACCTCTAGCGACACCACACCAGATGCGAAAGTCTTGGAAGCTGCCAACATGAACTGGACTTGCAGTACTAAAGTACTTTTCACAGCACTAGAGGTGCCAAGGTGCACATTCACCGAGAGCATTAAGGTGTGTGTTCTTCCTATGCATCAACCTAGATCTCTCTGCGGCAGAATTATAAAATATGCACAGTAGCAGCAGCAAGTGTATAAAGAAAACTGCAGAACCTTGGTTTCAAGTTGCCACTAATTCACCCAAGGTTTTGCATAATCCATCTCCAGCCGCATATTGCAGGTGATAGATCCATCGCTCTGCAGTTGTGACTTATTATAGAATACATATAATAGTAGATCCCAAAAGTCTCTGTTATGTATCTAGAAGACAGGGAAATATACTGCATTGCACAACATATTGCCACTGAATTAGCCAGTTGTGAAAATCGTGAATCTCAGGGAAAAAGTCTAGCACTGCATGCCTCTTGAGCCCTCTACCAGTGACGTAAGTAGCGACTGTGTAGTACATCATAGGAACTGGCTGCATAGCACTTGTAACCAATGTATAATAAATAGAGCAAACATTACATAACGAATAGAACCCACATAGTGCACATTGCACTTGTATTCCCAATAATGCTATTTCACAGTTTCAGCAGAAGGCTTACAGCACTTGCCATTCTGTTCATATGTAAGGCATGGTTTTCACATGACATTCTTTGTTGGTGGTCTCTTCTGCAGGGAACTGCTGAAGGATAACAAATTCTACAAATTACACAGAATGGCTAGAGAGGCTCTCTCGCCTTACTAGCTAAGTGTGCAGTAGCATTCTATACAAAATCATTTTTCCAAGTTGAAAGTGACCTAGAAGAGACACAAACTGAAGAAAATATAAGAAGCCACATGCAATGCTTGACATTAAAAGCTACTGCAGCATCTTGGCATGGAAAATTTTGCATAAATACTTCTCAAACACATAAATGCAGAAGCAATGCAAGTAGCTTCGTAACGCAAGGTACAGGCAGTAGGGAACAGCAGGCCATGGGCAGCATTTCAGGGACATTGATTTACTTGATGCTGCAATACTGGGACAGTGCCGTCTTGTGGTCATATCACCAGTAATAAGTATCAGTTCAAAGACATGACTGCCCATGCACACAACCAACCACAATGGGAGAACTCATTTCACCGCCTCGTATCTGCTCTCATACTGTGCCACTTCACACTGCTCTTTCCACTCACTGCTGACAAACCGAAAAATGTGTAAACTTGTTTGTAGGCATTGCCAGGCTTGTCTGAAGCACTTGCATGGTGCACTGCAGAGCAGAGAGAGTAAAGATGTGTTCAAAATACCAGGCTTGGGTGTGTGTGAAGCCTTCATTGACATACAAGTCTCGAAATTATTGTGCCTTGAACTTTGCACGTATTAGACTTTGCAGATTTTGCCCTCTCCACCCCACAGAACATTGTTCAAGCACTGTAGACAAGCCTGAAAATGGATTACGATACCAAAGTTGTGCAAAAGAGTGTTTTTTTTTTAATTTTGACAAGCAAAATGCACGTCAGAGTTGCATAAAATAAAAAGGTGCACACATATATGTTGCCTCTAACTAACTTTCTTGTAAGAAATTGAAAACAATGTAGGCTATCCCAACTTTTCAAACTGAATTTTCATTGGTGCTATTGTTATGAAGAGGAACATAAAATTTCATCACTTTTGTGTCCAAGTCCACTAGAATTACCCATTGTAAGGGTTGTACTTGCTGGTGTACACATTTTTATATTCTTAGCACAATGATTCGGAAACAAGTTATACTAGTATGCAAAGAGTTACAATGCAGGTTACAAGACCTACCTGCATATATTAATTCCATTCCATTCCAGTTAAAGAATCTCTGGAAGTGCCGAGTGGCTAGAGTATATGACCATCACGTCTCTCAGCCAAATATTCCAAACACTTCAGTAATGTGGAATGTAGACTTCACAGACAGACATGAAAGTTTAAGCCCTCATTTGTTGAGCACCGGCAATGCCTCTCCACATTTCAAACTACTTGCTGCTGAAAAACTCGCACACATTGTCAGTAAATCACCGTGAAACTGTATGTGAACATGTTGGTCAGAAAGAAGCACAAGAACAACTCTTGAACTAAAGACGGGATGGATGTGGCGAACTGGAGTAGGGAAATACGCAGCATAGCAATAAGATATTGGTATTTAGTGAATCATCACTATGATGCTGGCCAAAGGAGCAAGCAGAAGGGAAAAAAAAAGAAAAGCTTTTAGACTGCTGTCAATGCTCACGTTTTGTTCTTCAAGATGAAGTATGCTCGCAGGAAATTTCCTGAATTGTGCATTATCACACCCAAGACATGTTTCTTTCACTTTGAAAATTGCATTTCAAGGCTCTCTTCATTTGCTCGCTGGTAAAAACCACACATTCCTTCTCAAATTTCCTTGTAACCATAATACAGAATTAAGAAGCAAAGCAGCAAAGTACTAGTAATGTAAACTATATTCAAATTGTATATCTACATAGGGAGTTGTAAATTACATCACACAATAAGTGCCAAAGCACATCCATCACTTTACTATCCAATATCAGAATAAGAAGCAATCTGCCTCTTGCCAGTGCACAACAGTGAAGCTGAAAAAACTGCAGCTTTGCTTTTGTGTACAGGATACCACAGCACGCACAGATACTGTTGCACTACTTTTGCAATTATAATCTTGCCATGTTGGTTGCATGGTGCTCCTGCTATACAAAATTATGTGGCTAAAAGATGCATCGAAAATAATGCTCCACTGTAATCAGCGCACAAGCAATGCTATAGGACACATCTGCACAATGCATGTACTTCTCTTGTGTGCACTGGCTCATATGTGCTGCCTATATGAGCTGATGGCAATCCGCCTCAAAACAACCTGCTCTTAGCAGCACTCTTAGACTCTCTCTCAAGTAGAGGTAGTAGATCCATATTCAAATCCGCCAGAAGAAGAATGAAAAAGACATCAAGCGGCTACCTTTTTCTCTAGACATTGACTTAATTACAGCGGTCGTACACATCACAGTGCTCCAAAACTCATCACACAGGTGTGCCAATAGGCTCACAGCGCACTGACATGGCTGCTAGCACTTGTGTCAGTTTGGCATGCCTTTCACAAGATGCCACAGTGGCACCACGTGCACCCCACAGGAAGAGCAGATGAAATTCAGTCCGAAATAGATCCAGCATGATGTCATCTAGCTTTACATTCTCAAAGACAATTTCTCCATTGCGCCGAAATGTTGGAATCTGCTGGGTCGCCAGCCGCTGCTGTTCCAGGTGTGAAAGCAACAGCTGAAGGCCATAGTCAGCAGTTGAATGCTCCCATGGAAGCAGAAGGAGCTCTGAACTTGAGTCCTTGCGTTGGGCTGGTGCTGAAGCCAGATTTGCAAGCAGCCCTTCAAAGTTGTGCTCCAGGATGAGCAACAGGGACAGAAGGTAAGGCAAGCAGGTGTTGGGTGCCTGAGGATTGCTGCATTCCTGCATGTTCTTCAGCGCTGGTCGCAGCTTGGTTTCGTAAGCAAGTGCTGTGTCTGTGTGGCGCTGGCGTAGAGCAAGCCACGTGGTCTTCAGCCGAGAGACCTGAGAAATACGGTCCACAGGTGACTCCACTAAAGCATAGCAAACTAGCCTTGCAGCATGTTTAGATGATTTCACTTGAGGCACCTTTTCTTATAAGCTTAAGGTAGTATTTCAATGAGGCCATGCATTCAAAACGGAGTATGATTTTAAAGCTACATAAAATTGAATGAATGTTATGCAAGAACAGTTTACTTTTTTTCTTTGCACATATTGCGTTTCTCAGTTGTGCAGAGGGGATATATCAAAGTGATGTTCAAATGAGAGGTACCAATTGCTGCTTGCTTAAGCGGACTCATTTCTGCCCTGATGAAGAGAAGTTAATTTGTTGATTCATGAGCAAGGGGCTCGACCTTTGTTAAGTCTTCATTCTCCACCTTTCTAAAATGTCCCAAAAAGCTCGAATGTTCTCAATGAAACAGCAAGTATCCACAACAGAAAACCACCAAAGCTTTTTCTTCTTTTTTTTTTCAAGCGGCAGTTTTTCCTAATGAGCCACACTGTGCAGTTCTCCAAATGCGCAAATACAGTGTGCACATCAGAATGGTGTCACACGGTGAAACCTCGCAGTAAAAACCACAATGTGGCTGAATTTGATGCTTCCCAGTTTCCATAAGCCTCGCCATAGCAACAAGGTAGTGAGGACCACTGCTATAGAGTATCCCTGCCAGGAATTATACACACGAACAGCGAACACACAGCTTATTCCACCACTTCGCCTGCATGATGAGCAACAAAACGAGCACACTTGACTGAAGATATGCGAGCTTTGTGCTGGGACCACTAGCAAGGCTGGTTTAGGGCATGTGCCCTAAAGCTTGATGTGCAAAAGCATCATTCCTCACTCCCTCCTGAATATACTGAGTCAACACATAAACTGACAGAACAATCAACACTATGGTACAATGCAAGACAGGGCTTAAAGACTCGGCACCAGAGTTCAGATTTATCTCACATTCTGTGCCGTACTGCTCACAAATGTGGAAATGCAGTAATGTTCAGGACTTGATAAGGTGATACAAGTGAAGGTTTAACATACAGAACAATGATTAGGGGGAAGACAGAATCAGAGCAGGTGACTGAGATGGCAGCTGTGTAAGCTTATAATGATGGCTTATGAGCTCATCCTGTGTCTTTCCTTGTTCAGTTTTTATGCATGCTAAACTATGAATGCGACACTGTTCGGCAGTAACACATGAAACGTGTAAATTTCAGTGCCAGTAAATACAGGACATTCATGTTCTGGTAGTTGCTACGACCTCTGATAATGTTTAGCGAAAACAGTACATGTTTTCCAGGTCTTAAAAGCAGGCGATGCACTTACTAGAACAAGTGAAAGTCCTAAAAATTCTGAGCAGAGTGTTCTTTCAAAGTGCTGTTCAGCTCCTTCCTCACATAGCACATGAAAACTTTTTCTTGAGTGCCAGTTTCGTAGGTTGGCAGGAAAGTAGTCCACTGAAGGCAGATAAGATGTGTACTGTGCTCGTGACAAGGAGGACATTCTTCGAAAGGGACTTTTCCTTGCTATAGCCACACTAAACCACTCTAAATGCACAATCTACAGTCACATTCTGCAACGTTTACTGCAACGGAGGGCACTGAAAAAAAAAAAGAAAAAGATCCTGGCTTCTTCATGACAGTGCCTGGCTTTCACACGACCTCATTTGCACTGTAGTTTGGGGCCAGGGGGGGGAGTTCTGCCTCACACATAAGCTCAAGTGGTTCCACAATTTGATTCCACCAAAATATTTTCTTCTTGCAACTGGCAAGAGTGCCTTCCAGCAATCACCTCAACTGAGATGAATATCTCAAGAGAAGATTTGCTCAGATGTTTGAGGACTTGTGCTGCCATTCTCAGAAATGCATCAGCCGCAACTATAATTACTTAGAATTACTAAAAAAAAGCATGTCAACACCCTTAAATTCGGTGCCTTTTCAATTAACTTTACAGTCAATAGTTTAACCACTGTTGGTAGTAAAGAAAAAGAAAGAAAACATTTTTAAAGCCAAAATGTTTACCAAACTGTTCAGTCTGCCTCCTTGACATTAGCATAGTTCTTGAGAGCCAACCTGAGAAATGTTGTGGCCACACATTTTTGTGAGCTTCAAGTTGAGCCACAACAGAAAGGATGTCAATAGTGGAGTTACCATATTGCAGTAACTTTGTTGAAGGTTTAATGCATAAATTGGAAAAAAAGATGTAGCAAGAAATGCATCAAAAGAACAGGAGGCAAAAGTGAAAATATGCGACTTAGGTAATGACAAAGTGGCAGAACACTCATGCTAGTGTATATATGAATGAAAAAATTAACAGGACTTCGTCCCTCACGGTACCTGTGACATTGCAAGCCCTTGCATGATTCCTGTGAAGCCGTAGAGGTTGCCTAAAGCTGTCTTTGTGTCACCGGCAACCTGAATCCATTTGTTTAGCAGCTCCACACGCTCCACATCATCAGCACACATCAGCAGCGTAGATGCAACGAACAATTTTATGCATTCAGTCCTAGAAGAGAGCATGAATTCACAATTAATACTCCACATTTACATGGCTATCTGTCAGGTTTCACAACAGAAAGGGGTGACTCTCACATTAAGGCAAAAATGAAGCTTTAGAGACAAGACTAACATTTTTGTCAATAAAAACAGTCGTGCCTCGGCCTCCCATTATCTATACCCCTCTCCTTCAACGTGGTGGCCTAGCTAGCCTCGGACCACCTGGCAGACCATCTCCTCATGGTGACTGTGGCACAGGATATCCTCAACACTTAGTGCCACAGCACAATAAAGTTTTTCCTCTCTCTCTCTCTCAGGAGGTCACTTAGGTTCCTGAATATGACTGTCCATAAGTGAGACCTTCATAGTTACAAATCTTGATGAAAAACAAGAAATATATGAAGAAGAAACTTTTTCTATGCAGTGCGTAAGGTGTAGTTGAGCTGAAGTCCTACAAAACTACAAAACCTGGGCAACCTGAAGTAAGCTGCATCTGTGCCAAATAATAAACACAGTGTAGCTTCAAGCACCTCACAGGCCATGGAAATTGTGGCAGGCTGCATACTGAATGAATTTTTAATGACGGTGCATTTTCTGCTTGATCAGTCATAAGCAGATACTATTGAATGCTGCAGTCACAGTGACTCATTGCTCAGCTAATCTTCCAGCTTAACTTCTTCATCAGTGTTGAGCAACTGGTCAGTCACTCTTTAGATATCCAGAGATACCAGCACTTTTGCATAAACTAAACGTTGTGATTTTAGGCGCCTAACTCAGTTCAAGTGCCATTTCAATCAACAGCTAGATTGTACAAGTTTCCAAGCTTTTTATATACTATTTATTAGCACTGCTTTGACCAACAGTGTGAGCCAAAGCTGCTAAAAAGGTGCCAGTGATAACTGTCATATGGATGCCTCTGCTTCTGTCTGCTTGCACCCACAGCCAAAGTCAAATAATTGCAGAAATGGGCAACAAGTGCTGAATGCAGCGTTCAAAGAGGAGAAATTGCCAAGACCTTTCACTTCTGCAGCTCTTTTTGTAATATACTGCTTTAAGCAATATTGTGCATTCTATAAAGGCAAATTGAGACACATGCCTGCTTTATAACTTGGCACTGAAAAGTATGTAGTACAAAAAGGACAGGCCACAGATAATGCAGTAGAGCATTCAGTGTCCTGTTTAAAGCATTCAGTACTGGAAACACAGAAAGCAAGATGTTAGCTTAGAGATGCTATGGCCCAGTTCATATTGGCATAGTAATTAATGAAGCAAAAATACACAAGCCCTGACAGGCCTTGTGCATTTCCACTCTTTCCATTGAGTTTTTAGATTAATGAGCACATTTTTATGGTGCATAAGCACCTCAGCCTATCACATCTTTGTATTTTGTCGAACCGGAGGATGAGTAGTTGCTACTGATCTGCACAGTGGACACTGATATCGTTACTAGCATGAAAATGGCAAGGACAAGGAAAACGGTTCTCACAGTACACCAACTAGCCCAACTTTAGTTGTGTAGTATATAGTCACGTCTTGCTCTGGGTAATAAAGGCTGCCTCATATATGGTCTGAAAATATGGAATCCTAAGCATGTGAGGTGTTGTAAGTAAATGCGCAGAAAAAATTTTGCCCCTGCCAATATCGTGTTTACTCATGTAATTTTCGCACCCTTAGTTTATCGCCTGGGTTTATAAAAAGCAACGTTTGCTCACACATTTTATGCTCCCTGCTGTGCCAGACCACTAGCCAGCATGCACGAGGGTGTGCGCAAGGCATGTTTGAAAGATTGGTGCAGCCGTGTCACTGTGTAAGGCTATGAAAGGCATCTTTTTTTTTTACAAAAATGACCATTCAAAATTGGGGTGTCGATGTAAATGTGGCACTGACCTATGTGCGAGGCCTAAAGTAGTATCGCCCGAGCCGTGGGGAGTATGGGCCCCATTTTTGCGCTCATTCCTGTTAGGTTACATCAGGGACTCCAGAAAAGAGGGGAGAAGGGGGGCAGTCACCTTCCAAACATTGCTCCAGAGGAGGTAGCACCCTCCTCAGTCTCCAACTGTTCGCACTCGGATCAGATTTCTGCTTTGGTTCATAGGGTTTAACGTCCCATGTGTGTGTGCATTCATGCGTGTGTGAAGCCTCTGTGTAGCAAGTGCACATGTAACTGGCTCATTGGGTCAGTGGACATCTTGAGTAGGTGGTGGTGTCCACCTACAAACTGAGGCAGTTATGCACCTTTCCTTTTTTCAAAACCAGGGAAAGGTTTAGACTCCTTAGTTTTTGAGGAAAGGAAAGGCGTATTACTGGCTCCCTGCATCAGTGGACACCTCAATCACATTTTGAGGTATGTGGGGTGGTGTTCACCAGCAAAAAAGCATGGTTTTGCATAATATTTCATGCTTGGCAATGCTAAACTGCCAGCCGTTTTTTGAGTCAGTCACCCAAATTTTGTTAGTCAGATTGTTCTTCATGACCCACCGTAGTGGCTCAGTGGTCAGGGCGCTCGGCTACTGAGCCGGAGTTCCCGGGTTCAAACCTGGCCGTCGCGGCCGCCTTTCGATGGAGGCAAAACACAAAGGCGCCTGTGTACTGTGTGATGTCAGTGCACATTAAAGATCCCCAGGTGGTCGAAATTATTCCGGAGCCCTCCACTATGGAACCTCTTTCTTTCTTCTTTCACTCCCACCTTCCTCCCTTCCCTTGCAGTGTGGTTGGGTGAGACAATTACTGCACCATTTCCTGTCCTCAAAAACCAAAAACCAATTTTCGACAGGCCCAAATACACTGATTTCTCTTTAAATCCCTGAAAAAGAGTTCCTTTAGCCACCTATATTTTTATACCCTATAATACACCAAAATGTTTATATTTTACAGCTGCGCAATATTTTTAAGTGCACCACTCCAAAACTGCCTTTTTTCCTGCAGGCTGAAAGGAATGAGTTAGACACTTTAATAATGAGGCATGACTGTATTACAAAAAAAAAAAATGAATAGTTTAAATGTCTGTAAGCTGGACAAACTAGCACCACATAAATTTAACAATAACTTCACGTATTTCTATTGTAAGCATTACATTCATAGAAAAGCCGGCCTGGATATTTAGTGCACTCACAAGCAGTTGTCCACACTCCCTTTCACTTACAGGTTGCAATTTCAGCAGATTGAGAGAACTAAAAATAAACTCACCGTTCTAGCAGATCCTTCCTGAACCTCGATCCTTGAGGCAAAGCTAGCAGTTCCAGACCCACTGTAACCCCAAGTCCCAAATCTCTTTCCCCCTTGAGTCCCAACACATCCAAGTCCAGTCGTGTCAGGTGATTAGCCAATGCGCGAGGACCACTTTCGAGAAGGACATTGCGCACACGGGCCATGATACTCTTGTCTAGTGGTTTGTTGTCTGAGGGAAGCAGAGTGGTTGCAAACGTAACCAGGTCAAATGATGACGGAGGGTCAATTTCAGGCACGGTCACCACACGATTACATGCCACTGCATCAGAGCACTGTGCTGATGCTGCCTGTGTTGTGCTAACAGCACCAGCTCGAATAAATGTCCGGTGTGGCATTGCGTGCCGCTTGATGTCACCCGGTCGTACTGCCAGGTCACTTGTTTCTGCCATGATGGAGGAACCACCATTGTCAGCAAGTTCAGAATAGACACCCTCACAGTTGTTGACATACTGGGTGACTGGAACGGGGTCTCTCTTGACAACCACTGGCTTCTGTTGCAAACGCTTTGATGGAACCCGGCTAGGCTTGGGAGGTGGTTGGTCTTCTGAGCTCCCTTCAAGGTTCCTGAGATCAGAGTTTCAGTAATGACAATCTGCTCTCAAAAAAGACAGTGCTAAGCAAATCTATATGGATACTCAGAGTTATCAACTATGCACAAAACATGTCAATTTGATGGTGTCAAGACTCGCTACACAAACAGTGTAATGTATTTAAAGGGACTATAAGCTCTTGGCTACTATGCACTCAATTTTTTCAGCAGTCAAGTAGCAGCCCTTGCAACTATATCTATGCTTGTTTGGCATTCAGCACTGCTGTTTTAGCTCAGGAACTCACAATTAAATAAATGAATTTGTGTTTCACGCCCCACAGCAGTTTAATTTCCAACATAAAATGTGACGCGATAACACACAACACACACACAGTTCTTACACACATGCATGCATATATGAATACAATACAATACAGCGCAATGACTAGATCAATAGCCACACAATAAAACTGAAGTAAACAAGAACCAAGAATATCTCATCTGTATAGTATACAAGCCAAACAGCACAATGTATATGTCATACAAGCCTGTTAACCAAGCTGTCATCACTGAAAGTTGTTAAGCTGTTCTCAAAGAACCTGTAGCACAAAAACTTGGACAGAAACCCTGCTATCTTCAGGCAGCTTCGAGTCTTTTGCCTCAGAAGTAGTCTGTAACTATCACCCAGCCAAAGATGTATAAATTACAAAACTAATTAACCCTGTTGACAAAGATGGAATCAGTGTTATCTTAGAGCTTGTGGATGTTTAAAGCCCTCAAATTTGGACATCACAGTATGGTCCAACAAAAGTTTAAACTTGAAAATCAGCTGAATCAGCCAGCATTTGGAACATAAAACCTAGTTTGGCCACTTAACAATGATGGCACTGCACTTTTTAATGTGTACACAAAGCAGCTGCAAAAATGACTGCTTATGTGCTTAATATTGGCATGACATGCAACAATGCCTAATGATGTATGTATTCCCCAGAGCAAGCTCTAATAAAAAAAAAAATCACTGCTTCTCTGCTGTTCTGGAACAAAATTCATGAAATACTACACAGGGTGTCCCAGCTAACTTTAGCCAGGGTTTAAAAATATGGCGAGAGGCATTCTAAGATGACGCAACCAAATGCATGTCGCTAGCTATTCTATGGGGAGTGTCACACTATTTTTTTGCGTTCTGCTTAAATGCATAATTAGTTTAGCTTAATTAATTAACCAACTTTGCAAGCAACGAAGTTAGCTTTACACAGCCAGTTAGAATTGCACAGCCAGTGCCTTCATCACTGCCCTGTCCCCTTTTAAGTGGCAGCACACCCAGCTGAATGATCTGTTCATTTGTGCGCGGAACATTTGAGAGCACTGCAATCGCGACGCGTGCAAGCAGGCATGACGTGGTACTTTTTCGTATTTCGCGGGAATCTGCAGTGAGCAAAAAAAAAACTAATAAGTAATAGATGGAAAGTTCGAAAATGTTCAATTAGACATTTAGCAGACCATTCCAAAACTTTTTGAATGGAATTATTTGCCTAACTTCATTGCTTGCAAAGCTGCTTAGTTAACCTCGATTAATTATGCAATTGAGCAGGATACAAAAAATAGTGTGAATTGCTACATACAATAGCCAGCGATATGCATTTGGTCGCGTCACCTTAGAGTGCCTCATCATATTCTCACAGGTCGTTCAGACGATGCGGGTCGAAGGCACACTGGGGGACCAGGACCACAGCAGCAGGTGCCGGAGCCAGGCCAAACCGTTGCGGCCGAGCTCACGAGCGATTCCTGCCAAGCTTCTTCCTCTTTACCATAGATCGGCACCACGCTAGTTGAAGATGATGTTAAGTGCAAAATCAAGGGAGAACAATAACTGCTCTCCTCCCGAAAGGCGCATTGTCCCGATGCGCAGAGGCAAAATTAAGGCTGAAAAACATGTGTAGAGCGCGAACAGTTAGCCACGTGCTCCGAGCAGTCACAGTATGCTTTCAGGTGAGCTACGTGAACAACTTCGGAGGCAGGCGGGCGGCAGGACGCCTGCGTTACGATCGGCAGCACTTCGTAATTTAACTCACCTATACGGCGAATCACCTCATACGGACCAAAGTATCGTTTCAGTAGCTTATCTCGCTAAGACCACAGCGCCGAATTGGAGTCCACACCCACAATCGATCACCAGGATTGAACTGAACATCACGGTGGCCTTGGTTGTGTCGGTGAGCATCGACTTCCTGGCGGGCTTGGATGTGAAGGCGTGCCAACTGTCGGGCTTCTTCCGCGAGTTGGGCAACGAGTTGAGCATCGGCGTTAGTGTAGACGTCTGGCTGGTGGGGCAGCATAGCGTCGAGCATGGTAATGACTTCCCGGCCATGCACCAGGTGAAATGGTGAAAATCCGGTAGTTTCTTGAACCGCAGTGTTGTACGCAAAAGTTACGTACGGTAACACTTCGTCCCAGGTTCAGTGCTCGATGTCGACCTACTTTGAGAGCATGTCAGCCAAGGTCTTGTTAAGGCGCTCGGTCAGTCCGTTTGTTTGCAGGTGGTATGCGGTAGTTTTGCGGTGGGTGGTGTGGCTTAAGCTCAGTATCTGTGAGATAAGTTGAGACATAAATGCGGTGCCACGATCAGTGATAAGGACCTCTGGGGCACCAGGTCGAAGAACGACGGACTCGACAAAAAACTTTGCCACATCCCAAGCCGTTGATGACGGTAGAGGGCATGATTCGGCATACCGCGTGAGGCAGTCCGTTTCAACAGCGATCCATCGGTTCCCCGATTGCGACTTTGGAAAAGGTCCGAGTAGGTCCATACCTATCTGCTAGAATGGGCTGAGCGGTGGAATGATGGGGTGAAGGAGTCCCACAGGCTTCACGGGGGGAGTCTTACGCCGTTGACACTCACGGCAGGTGTAACGGTGAACAGTCTTGTCGAGTTGTGGCCAATAGTACTTTGAACGTATTCGCGTGAGCGTTCGACTGAACTCCAAGTGTCTCGAGGAGGGGTCATCATGAGACGCTTCTATAATTTCGTCACGTAGATCAGTGGGCACAACTAAAAGCCATGACCTTGGGCTCAGGGCAAAGTTCTTCTTATAAAGAACGTTATCTCGAAGGCATAAATTATGTACTACGTGTACAAAGGGACGTGGAACTACGCCTCGTTGACCCTCCAAATGCGAGATCACGTCGCGAAGTTCGGGGTCGAGTCGCTACCACGGCACCATATCTATGGCATTTAGAGCTCCTAGGAAGATGTCATAGTCGCCGTCCGAATCAGTAGGCGCAGATTCGACAGGAGCACGGGAGAGGCAGTCAGCATCAGTGTGTCTGCGACCAGACTTAGAAATGATCGTAGCGTCAAATTTGCAGTCGAAGGGCCCATCGCGCAAGTCGGCCTGCAGGGTCCCTTAGATTGGTCAGCCAACACAGAGAGTGGTGGTCTGTGACCACCTGGAATGGGAATTCCATACAAATAGGGTCTGAACTTTGTGATCGCCCAAATTACTGCAAGGCATACTTTTTCGGTCATCGAGTAATTGGTTTCCGCCTTCGACAAAACACGACTAGCGTATGCGATGACACGTTCGGCGCCGTTCTGGTGCTGGATCAGGACGGCCCCAAGGCCCGTGTTACTAGAGTCAGTGTGTACCTCAGTAGCGGCGTCCTGATCAAAATGGCCTAGGACAGGGGAAGCCTGCAGGCACCGTTTTAGATGCTCAAATGCAAGCTGCGCTTCACCAGGCCATTGGAAGGGGACCGAGGAGCGGAACGAGCAGCGACGGGGAGGTAAACCACGGCAGGTGCGGGCGAAGAATCGCTCTGCTGGCCTTGGCTCACGGTGGATCGTGCCAAGCGCAGTGCCGGCACGGACCTTGTGGTAATCTGCGGCAAGAAGCCGAATTCGGGGCTGAGTCTTTGAAGTCGCCGGATGGCACGGATCTCGTCCTCCTCAGCAGAGGGGCAGCGGCCCGGGCTGGGAATGGGACTCTGCGAAGCTGGAGGTAGGGGATGACGTTGCATAAGATGGCACCTCCACCAGAATGTCACAGGTTGTTCAGACGACACAGGTTGAAGGCACACTGCTGGGGGACCAGGACCACAGGAGCAGGTGCCAGAGACAGGCCAAGCGGTCGCGACCGGGCTCACGAGTGATTTCTGCCGAGCTTCTTCCTCTTTACCATCAATCGGCACCCCGCTGGTTGAAGATGATGTTAAGTGCAAAATCAAGGGAGAAGAATAACACACATGACAATATTTTTAAACCCTGGCTAAAGCTAAAGTTAGCTTGGGCACACTACACATCAATAGCCTCTATATATTGACAAATGTGATCCCAACAATTTACTTGCCTTTGGGTGGCCTCTGAGCTGACTGTGCCAGATAGCGGCCTGTGCTCCAAGGCCCTGCGTTCCAAGGTAGGGCTGAGTAGAGGATCACTGCCCACCCGAATGAAACCTCTCCTGTGGTTGCTAGAGCTGTCTCGAGATGGTAATGTGGCGCATGATGACATCGGCCCAGTGCTAGCATGGCTTGAAGAATGCATTTTTTGTGGTAGATGAGGCTCAGAAGTGATCTGCAATAAAATATTCCCAAAGGCAACTATTACTGGCATGTTGAGCAGATGGAAGCATGCCTCTGAAGAAAAATGGCCATCCTAATAAAGTGTTCTAGCAAGTGCATTATTGGTCTGAGAAATGGTACAGGTTGTGGGAATAAATCTTAAAAAGTATTATTGACAGTTTCTTAGACAAAATAGCAGTACTTTTCAGATGCACACCAATCTAACTATATGATTAAATTTTATGGATGAAGAGTGAAAAACTTCTTGGTCCCTTTTGCATTTATCTCAACAGAACATAGAAGAGAGACCTGAAACAAAACTGGTAGCAGTAGAAAAGCATTTCAGGAACTGTTTATGATGTAAAGCCATACAGATTGTAAGCAGTTAATTATAAATTCCTCTCTGTGCATGAAACCTAACCCCATTCAAGCAAATTTTCACTCCCTCTGACATTTCAATTAACAGCATTATAGACATACTCTTAAGCACTATAATGGCTTGCGAATTTTTTTAAGTTCACATTAACTGTCTTTGCATGGCAACATCCACTCAGTCAAAACAACGGCACAAAATGCCTCTCACATGTGAACAAGTAATGCCATTAGCTACTACATGGAAAAATTTTACAGAATTCGCTAAAAATGACACCTCTGCTATAAGCTTGGAGAACATGTTCACATTTATTTTGGGACCACAAGTGCAGTCACGATGGCAGACCTTTAGTTTTGCATAATAATATGGAATTAAGCTGTAATGACAGAGTAAAACAACCATTATGTCTGAAAAAAAAAAGAAAGAATAGTACTAATAGTGAAAACACTTATAAAATACACCAAGATATAAAAGTGCATGTGCAATTGGACACCTTTAGAGTATACAAAGCACACCTTGGTGCACTTCATTAGAAAGCTACAGAAGCAGAGTAAACATGCAAAATCAGCACCAGTAAGAAGCCTCATACCCCATTCGAAGGTGCAGGCACAACAGAGCTGGTGTCTAGGGGCCTTTGCTGAGAAGATTCAACAGCTTTGGGTCCTTCAATGCCATAGCGCTGGGCATAATAAGAAAGAGGCATGCTGCGATTCACAGGCCTTGACACCACAGCACCAGAGGCGGCAGAAATGGGCCGCTTGTTTCCAACATAAAATGTCACCAAGTCAGGCACCGTGTCAAAGCAGTCATCCTCAAACTGGTACTGGACACGTTCATACACAGTAAATGGCTGCAGGACCACCTGCAATAAAATAAGGTAATGTTGAACCCAGGGTGTGTACTACAGACATAATAAAAGTTCTGGAAACCAGCCAATAATTGTGAACCGTATTGTCACTGAAAGCCGGCAGAAAGGGCAGAAGGGCACACTAAGACTAGCAAAGCAGACACACTCAGCGAACCAACGCACGAGCCGAGGAAGAAGGAAGACCAGCGGGTGCTGTCGCACCGCATGGCGGCGCCTGTAAATGGCTAACAGTGTGGCATTGCCCCTCCTCTTGGAAAGGGCATCGCCCCGATACCCTCGGAATCAAGGGAAGCCGGAATAAAGTCTGTGGCGCCGGAGTTGGCAGAATAAGTCCTAGCGGGCGTGGTAGGGCTTCATCCTGGCAACGTGGACGATTTCGGGTGCCTCCTGCCGCTTGGAGGAGCAAACAGACTCTTGCGGGAGCACTTCGTAGTTAATGTCACTAAGTTTGCGCAGCACCTCGTAGGGGCTGAAGTAGCAGCGCAGAAGTTTCTCGGAGAGACCCTGCAGATGGATTGGGGTCCAAACCCAAGCTTGATCGCCAGGGTGGTAAAGCACCGCCCGGTGATGAAGGTTGTAACGTTGAGCATCGCTTTCCTGCTGGGTACGGGTTCACTGTCTAGCTAGCTGGTGGGCAGCTTCTGCGTGCCAAACGAACTCTTCAGTGCCAATGTTGGAAGACACCATGGACCTGTGAAGCCGGCCGGCCTATTGAAGCCCATTGATCCGCCTCAAATCCCTTTCCACCAGGTCAGCATGGACATGCTGGGACCATTTCCGACATCATCATTAGGCAACAGGTACATTATAGTTGCCACTGACTACCTCAATTGATATTGTAAGACGAAAAGCCCTTCCCTACTGCACCACTGTCGAAATTGCGAACTTTTTCTTCTTTAACATTTACTGTTGCACCATGCGGTGCAACAGTAAATGGCTAACAGTGTGGCAGTATGATCCATCCCCATAGAGCATTGGTTGGAGAAAACAATTATTGCAGGGCCAATTAATGGTTTGCTAAACTACACAGAGCATCAGCTGCCCGCTAATGTCTCTGTGCATTCTGAGCCTCAATTTATGTGAACTATTATTTTATTTTTCTGGAGTTGAAATTATCAACATTTCGGCCGTGGCAGCTTAAGCACTCTAATGACTGACCAATGATTAAAGTCCATAAAATGATTTAAAAGGCTGTCCGGTGTGAAAACAAATGCACAGAAAGCCTGATATATATAGCAAAACTACAGCCTTCAGTTTACTGCTATGCAGCAGATTTTATAATACAATGCGCTGAAAATGACGCCTGCAACGGAATAAATTTGGGAAGCTGACATTTGCACACATGCCACATATTAAAACTCGTGATAGGTTTGTGTACACACAGTCACGGTTGATAGTAAATATTGATGCAGTAATGATGTGTTTTAAAGTATAAATGAACAAAAATAAATTCAAGCATCAAACATGGTACCCGAGTTGTATGCTGCTGGAACTCTGAAAATTTTTTTCAGATAAAAAGAAAGTGCAGTGCCAGATGGCACCAGTGCGCCCATGTTGTTGGCACAGTGGGCTATATGTGTCCAGCAGGAAGCGCATATGCACAAATCCAAAGAAGGTTGGAGGTTTATGGTCTATGGAGTTTTAATGTCCCAAAGCAACTAGGCTATGAGAGATGCCGTAGTGCAGGGCCCCGGATAAATTCGACCACCTGGGTTTCTTTAACGTGCGCTGACATCACACAGTACACGGGCCTCTAGCATTTCGCCTCCACCGAAATGCGACTGCCGCGGACAGAATCGAACTCGCGTCTTTCGGATCAGCAGCCGAGCACCGTAACCACTCAGCCACCATGGCAGCTGAAGGCTAGAGCAACATCCCTTGGCGATAATTAAAGGATCTCGGGGCTGCCTGAATGTCACAACGAAGCGCGGCTGAATTGAAAGGTCACAGACCTTGTTGATGACGAAGTGCAGCGGTGCGCCCTTCCAGCAGCAGGTGAGCACGTAGTCACCGGGCCGCGAGACGCAGTCGCGCACCAGGAAGAATCCGTCGGCTGTCATGAGCTCTTCGGCCCGCTGTCGTGGTATGGTGCCGTGATACCAGGCGTGGCTGCGAAGGTCCCGGCTGTCCAGGCCCAGCTCCCACTCGAGCGCTTTCTTCAGGTCCTCGGCTGGTGTTTCGGTTGTCACGGGCGTCTCCTGGAGGGGAAGCAGAATATCTTTCAGCTTGCTGCGAGGAAAAAACTACAGTACCTTGAAGATATATAAAAAGCTTAAAACGACTGTCATTTAAGGGTACGTCACGCCCCAATAGGCGTCTCAAACGGTCTCATAACGCCAGCCGGGTCCTTAACCCAGGCCATGCACATAGGGCGATATACTTTACTTCACGAGCCATGGACATGATGTTCTATCAGAGTCTCAGTGAATAATGGGCTGCAGTGTAGCACAGGTGCTGCGACAGATGGATACGTCGGAAAGCTACCGGCCGTTCCTGTAACAGTACGGATCGCGCGTGTCCTATTTCATCAGCGAATTTCCACCACTTTACACGCGAGCGCCAAGGCGCCCGTCGCATTTGAATTTCGCGCCTTCTAGAGTATCGTAACGGCGCGAAATTCAAACGTAGCATCTTCCAACCTACAGCAACATGGTCAGAATACACGGCAGCGTCGAAGGAGGTGTGCCAAGACCTTTGCTAGCTCGCTTATTGCAACGTGACATTTTCTCCAGCACATCGCTCACCATGCTGGATCTGTGACTAGAGGCGGCGGTCGAAGTGGAACACGATCGCACGAGCGACAGTGGCGACACTGGTGAAACGGCCGAATGCACCAGCACGTTCGGGTACGACAGTGTCTTTCCTCCAAGGTTTGGGGGCCTGGATAGAGAGGGGAAAGAGAAAAGAACACACGTTACCGACTGGTAAACGACAGGCGCAACTTTCATTATGGCCGCGGATACAACTCAAGAAGGAAGCGGCAGATTCCCCTCAAAGGAGGCCCTCCAGCCAATGGCGCCGACCGATTTTCTTGACGCTGGAGTTAATCCGATTAAGCCGTGGTTTCACCCGCCACCCCTTGCGATTGCACGCTAGCAGGTCCAAGGGGGTCGGTCAAGGGGGAGAGGGGGAGAATCGGTCGACGCCATTGGCTGGAGAGGCTCCTTCGAGGGGTATCTGACGCTTCGTTCTTGAGCTATAGCATATTTGAAGCAGCCATGCATGCAGTGGGACCGCAGTGGGATGCCAGAGCACTGGTACCAGGATAATAGCCAGCAGCGTGTTACCTCATTTCAAACACGGTACCGGACGACATCAGCTGCTACCTACGAGCGCAGGCCTATCAAACTTTGCGCACAGCAGTGCAACGGCGGCGTTCTGCGTCGGAGGGCCAGAGGGTCGGTGAAGGGAGAGCGACGGGTCTTTCCAAAGCGTCTACAGGAGGTGCCCAGAGGGTTCAGCGGCACCGGCAGGGCGCAATAACCCAATTACTGCTCCTGTTGCGCGGCCACTCCCTCGGCATCGAATGCTGATGAGAGGGCACGGTATACGGGGAGACGCATACGCGAAGGAGCAGCGACCGACGCACTCGCGTTCCGCCACGGAGGAGGAAAGGCTGCGGCGGCCCGGTGGTGGTAGCGAGCACGCCCGCATTAATGGCTCAAAATGATAGCTGATCGGGGGTAGCATCGCGGAGAGAAGCCTCCGCGTGCACCTTCGAGGTGGGCGGGAGGGAAGCAGTTGATTGTAGCACTCACAGCGCGTGCGGTGCCGCAAAGAGAGCGGCTGCCTCACACGCTTTAGCGTGAGGCAGGCAAGCGGATTACTGCGATCAGCCAAGTCAACTAGACAAACACAAGTACACAAGTACTTCTCCAGCACATATCTCGTCCAGAATACGTGTAAAGTCCATAAATGCATTTTTCAAAAATTATAGGCGAAGAAGATGCTCTGCACTGCGTTTCGCAACAATGTGCTTGCAGTCGTGCTCTCCCTCACGGTCGAGGTTGTCACGTGTTCCCGAAACACGAGCTGCGGCGAAGAAAACAGGCACCGCTTTACCTTGCTGATCCATTTCGTAACTGGCGCTATACAATGCAGGCAACAACGAAATGTTACAACAATGTTACTTTTTTTTGTTCTGGTCAAACGTTAATATATTGTTCTTAATGTATTTTTTTCCAAACGCTTCTGGAACGTATATATAAGCGTCGGACTAACCTTGTCCTAAACATAATTAATCATGTAAACAACATAAATGCAAGTTTCTCTGAAATGAGGAAGTAACCTTTCGAGAGTATACAGGCCCGCCAATTGTGAAGGTACACAAGGCTTAGCAGCCCACTCACCTCCGAACGGATACCATGCAGGAGACAAGGTTATATAGCCATTTTTGAAGGGTGCTCCACGAGCGAGAGTGGTGAATGGGTAATAAGCCGTTTTCTAAGAAAATAACTGGGCTGCTCATGCGATATATGGCAGGCAAAACCTGAGAGATTTATTGCAAAGTGCTGCAAGTTGGACATCTCTGCTCTAAGAAGTAACAGTATTAAGTTCTGGGACACAATGCTTAAAAATATATTGTAATGTTGTTTTATACCTCGAGTTAAACATTACAAGAACATTTAGAACACAACTTCAGAATAACATTTAGTTTGAACGTTGAACTAATTTTTACATAATCGTACTTTTTAAGTGCAATAATAACGTTCAGAGAGCACAGAATTAGCTTAATATCTGGGTATAATGTTTATGATGCAACTGATGTTTATGTTGTAACATACAACGTCATTTGTTAATTTTTAACGTTAAAATAACGTTAATGCGGTTTGCATAATAACTTTATAACATTATTTTATTACTCGGTGCTACCTAGCTGGGACGGTTTTAGCAAAGCGCTTGATGGGTTGTAACCGAAAAGAACGCACTCTCGAGGCTTTGTAGCCGCATACGCAGCTTTCAAAAGCATGATCATTTATTACGACACAGCTATAATATTTCAGTCAGCGCATACGTAGCCTGTACCATCAACCATGCAATAAAGTTACGTCAGCGAATAAACGCGAACTTCCCTCACAGACAGCCCTAAGTAGACAGGCTCCCGAACACAGAAAAAGGGCGCGTGTATCAGCGCTAAACACGCGGCCGTCGAAAGCGCCACTGCGGCCTGGTCGCGTGACACAGGCATTCGCGCGAACTGCGGGAGCGATGCGGCCGCCCCCGGCTTTGTTATGACAGCGCTGACGGCAACCAGATGCCCCAGCGAGAGAGCTTGGCCTCGTTTCGTTCCTTGTCATGCTGAGCCACACGCAACTTCCGGCGTAGGTGTGGGTGGTCGCAACACTGGTGACGCAAAGCGGCTGCTGTTTTCCTGTACACGAGGGTACAACAAAGCTGGCAGCAGCCCTAGCTGTGTAGTGCGTGCTTTCAAGACAAAGAGTCCGGCTATCGGCAAATACGAGCCTTGAAAGAAGGTTTAAGCCGCTGCGTATACCTTCACGAACTGTCTGCCTGTGACATCGTGCTTGTGTAACTGGTTGTTTTGCAAGCAAGCAATTTGACGGCAGTCATGCGCGAAAGAACCTTGCAGCCACCTCATGACGCGGTCGCGCGTTTAACTGTGCCAACGTGTGGGTGCAAGTACAGCAGTGACAACTTTCTTCTGCAGCAAAAAAAAAAAAAACCCGGCTGCGCCAGATAGGATGCACTTTTACGCGATAGCGTACAAAGCTCGTTCTGTCCAAAGCCGCCGGCGTAGTAGTTTGGTTTGGTTGATGGGGGTTTAACGTCCCAAAGCGACTCAGGCTATGAGGGACGCCGTAGTGGAGGGCTCCGGAAATTTCGAGCCCCTGCAGTTCGTTAACGTGCACTGACATCGCACAGTACACGGGCCTCTAGAATTTCGCCTCCATCGAAATTCGACCGCCGCGGCCGGGATCGAACCCGCGTCTTTCGGGCCGGCAGCCGAACGCCATAACCACTCAGCCACCGCGGCGACCGGCGTAGAAGTAGTCGGCATCGCGTGTCGTAAATAATCGGGGGCAGCGTAAAAAAAAAAACATCGTATCATGGTAATTTGCGGTTCTAGTGATTGATGATTGATTGGTGTGTGTGATAGGTGATGACGACTTAATGAAATCATTGTAATTGATTAAAGGAAAGGTCAAAGGTGTCACACTGCGCAGAATGGAAAGCCAACCCACTACGCTATCGCGTCACACCCTTAAGGCAGAGCTCAAGTGTCCTCTCCAATTTTTTTTGTTTTTCTCTTCTGAAGAATATGGCTGAAAAGAAATTTGTTCGCAGCCCAGAAAAACGCCACCCTAACATACACCACCCAGGGTACCCGGAACAGCAAAAATTTTGAAATTGTTTTTTGAATAAAGGGAGGGGCAGTAATTGCCTCGCTTCTTACCGGACACCTCAACTGCGCCGTGAGGAAAGCCATAAAAGAGGGAGTGAAAGAAAGAAGACAGGCAGCGTAGTGGAGAGCTCCGAGTTAATTTGGACCACCTGGTGTTTCTTTAACGTGCCTGACATCACACAGCGCACGGGCGTCTTTTGCTTTTTCGCCTCCATCAGTAATAACTGGCGCTCACAAGCCCAGACGCCGCCCGAAGGAAGAGAAAAGGTTCATTCAAGAGCGCAGGCGTGCACAGGTCTCGTTTCTGAACAGGCAACGTTTATGATATGAAGCCTGTTCATGTCTTTGGGGCAGCAGGGAACAATATGTAACAAAGTTTGCGCCCCCCCCCCTCCCCCGCCTCTCCCATACCTATTAAGGGGGGGGGGGGGTGCACTGGCCCCCTGGCTCCCCCTCTGTGCACGCCTGCAAGAGAGAAAATGCGGCGGGTCTCTCCTATACAGCCGGCGTAATCTAGTTCATTACAAATAATTTCTCCTTTCACTCCCCCTTTTACCCTTCCCTTACGGTGCGGTTCAGGTGTCCAACGATATATGAGACAGATACTGCGCCATTTCCTTTCCCCCCAAAACCAATTATTAATTATTATTATTCATTACAAATGCTTCATACTAGGAGAAGGGCACAGTGAAGGCACGCATCTTACGGTGCAAAAAACGAAAACTGGTTTTTGAGGGAAGAAAATGGCGCAGTAATTGTCTCGCATCTGGGTGGACATCCGAACCGCGCCGTAAGGGAAGGGAGGAAGTTGGGAGTGAAATAAGAAAGAGGAGCCGTAGTGGAAGGCTCCGGAATAATTTCGACCACCCTGGGGATCTTTAGCCTGCACTGACATCGCACAGCATACGGGCGCCTTTGCGTTTCGCCTCCATCGAAACGCGGCCTCGGCGGGCGGGCTCAAACCCGGGACCTCCGGCTCAGTAGCAGAGCGCCACTGCTGAGCCACCACGGCGGGTCGATAGGCGTTCGCATTTTTCATTTCAGTACGGGCCGCGTTGGCCGAATTTTCATGACTGAGAGGGGCCGAGGGCTTTGTAGATTTCTAAAAACTGAATAAGGCCAATTCTCGTTGCCAGATAAAACTGGAATAAAATTTTGCAACGCTAAGCCCCTCTCCCTTCTTTTTAGACTGTCGCCTCCAAGAGCTGACCAAAAATCCGCCGTTGAAGAGACGATGACGGATGGGCAGTTTCTGCTTCGTCTTCTGTTTTTTTTTTTTTACTCGGCGACTGCGTCGTTCCCCCGTTTCATCAACGAGCGGTCACAAGTCGGCTCGAATGGAAAAATGAACAGCAGTCAGACAGCAGAAGGAAGCTCTTGCCAGCTAGATTCTACCCTCGGGACTACCGACTTTCGACACATCGCTCGGCAGCGGTACATTCAACTTCTCTCCAATACGCCCACTTTGAAGTCGTTTACGACATAGCCAGACTCGCCAAGCGGCACAGCCGAGCCGGCAGAGAAACTAGAGGGATGAGGAGGACTCTAACAATGAAGCGAGCCCTTGGCTCTCTTCGCGTTCTTTTTTGGGCCTTTGTTCTCTGCCAGACGTCTCTCGGTCGTCAGCTGAAGAAAAGAGCGCGGGCGTCCCCGGGCGACCAGCGGGCCGGCCGCTCGCCCGCCCGCCCGCGGCATCCTCCTCCGCACGGGCGTCGTTTGGCCGAGATCATTGCTCGCGGCACACAATAGCCGTGGCTTTCGGGGTTCGTTGGGCGCGTAGGGCGGGCCGAAAGCAACGAGGAAAGAAAAAAAAAGCACGGAAAAACAGGCGGCAGGTTCAGAACTGGGCAGGCGAGGCGGTGGATTTGCAGTGTGCAGAAATGAGTAGACTTCTGATGAGGTGGGTATATGCTTACCTTTTTTTTAAGAGCGAGAAATGCTGGCACACTGGAAGCTTTGGCGTATACGTATTTTCGTGGCCCCAATTATATTATTTGCATTGTTTGTCTTGTTTCACAAGTAACTGTCTCGTGTTTGAAACTAGACAAGCAAATAAACAAGTAAAACAACAAAGGAATGCGTGCTGCAATCCCCGACAGGCAACAAGGACTCAGAAGCCGGTCAGTGACGTTCAGACGAAAGATGGAGGCGAGGCCACGTGCGCTTGTTCCCTCAACACATAGTGCGCAGCTTCCGAGCTAAATGAACCAAAATCTAGAAACGAAGGAGTGCTTTCAATTATTACGGTTAAAAACGAAGTATAACTTACCATAGCGCAAATCCTAATACAAGTATGTATTGGTCTAATACATTCAGGTATTTGCTGTATAGGTCCCCTCTAATATCGGTTCCATTTAGTCAAAGAGGAAGCAACATGCACAATTTGAAACAAGAACAACAATTAACTTTGTTGACGTCAGGAATTATCGTGGTCTTCAATTAACAGAACGCCACAGGCAAACCTTACCCCTTCTACGCGATGCATTACAAATACCCAGTCATGATACTTACTTGGTTTGCTTCTCATCAACACCAGTACACATGCGTATACACAGTTCAGAGGTATTACATAAGCCCAGTGAAGGCTGCCTTCTCAAACACGGTAAGTGTAGTTTTTATGTTCTGCAGTGCTCTTGTGACGACGCTGTGCTCCAAAAGGACATTACTGCGCACGTGCTGAAAATGAAGTCCTCTATCTCGGTGCTGGCCTAGCACATATATGCTACTTCCCAGCGTCAAGGAATCTAATAGCCTACGAGGTTCTATTTGATGTATTTTCTATTAGACTAATTGCCTATCGGCTGTAGGTAAGCAAACAGACCATTAGTTTTGCTGTTAGAATTTTCGATAATGTATTTATACGGCCTGTCTCTCAATGCGCCTGAAAACGGTGCAAGGTTGCGTGATTCAACTGTATCACGGCGCTTTGGCGAGCAAGGACATGCTTCCTGTTATTCTCGAGGCTAGTCTGGAAAGAAGGTTCCTCCGTCATTGGTCTGATCTGCCAGCGAAGAGTAAAAGTAAGAAAGCTGCTGACCCTGGCTTTCCAACTGTACCGAGTCACGCCGCCGAGACTGCCATAGAGTGGCAAGAATTTTTTTTTTTCCTTACTTCCGACCTCCTCTTTCCTCGCTATACAGCGTAGCCGAACTGATTTTATTCTCGTTGCGGTCGATGCCTACATCTCGATCGACGCAGCTCTTCGCATTTTCGCGTCTCGAGGCGAGGTCAAACGACGGAGGCTGGCCTCGAGGAAAACTAAACACGAACTCGAAGCAAAAAAGGAACTCCAGCTTGGTGCTGTCATCGATTCACGCGTTCTGAGGCGAACAGTGCCTTCTCTAAGACACTGATCATAAGGCACTCCTATTCGTTTCAATTTACATAGCCGGGCTGCAGCGTCAGCCGCCCTACTTCTTATCTTACTTTTTCCCTACTTCGCAAGGTTGCATAACAGCTTTGCAAGCTTATAACAATTCTCCTTATGGTGGAGTCGCAAGAACGAGACATAACGTCTACGTGAGAACGGAGCTCCCGTGCAGTTTTGTTTCGGGATGAGATTAGCTTTTCTTTTTTTTTCACTGATTGTCCACAGCTTCAAAACGCTTTCTCTTCCTACGCCGGCCCCGTACGCCGCCGTGTTTCCCGGTAGCTATAGCCCCGACTGTTCCCTCTGTGGTCAACGGGCCGATAGAGCCCGCATGCTTGCCCCGCTCTTGTCCCCACACCAGAGCTGAGCTCTGTACTTTTGAGCAGTGCAGGTAGGCAGCGCTGCTCAGCTCGGACCTACCTGGCTGTCCAAAGCCGGGCCCTCGAGCGAGCCACCGAGGTCACCACGGAGCAAGGTCTGCTGATCACTGAGCGTCGGCATCAAGTTCTGTTTTATATTTTCTGAAACTAATGAAGCTTTTCATCCTCCTCACTGAGTGCAGCAGCGCGGAAGTTGGGACCGCCGTTCATGCGCAAACTGAGTTTCTGTTGAGGATATACGCCGTTGGCCGCACATGCATGCCCGCCAGTCGACTACCCTTTTCTGACACTTTTCTGACACTTGTCTGGCATAGCCACTTCCCCGTGCTGTATCCTTCGTCGGCTCATCTGCCAGCCGCGTTTTTTTGGATGGACAGCCGCCCTCACAATTTATCTTGAGGGCTCCAGTCCGAGGCTTGTCTGCCTCGTGGTGCAACTAAAGCTGCGAAAAAAAAAAAGCAAGTGCACACAAATAGCTACCTCGACGCGAAGGGCTGAGCTCCGCTTTCTTCGTGGCAGCTCCATGCCCTCTTCCGCCGACCAGGCTTGAGTGGAGAACGGGAGATGTGAGCATGCTGTCTCTATCCCAAGCACTCGAATCGCACGCATGCGTGTAGGCACGCGTTGACACGTGACCACATACATGCGCAAGATGGCGCTTCCACAGGGCCTAGTATATTCCAGGATAGCGCTTCTACCTATACTGTTTCAATTGGAAGGTTTTCGCCGGGGCATAATTCGACAGATACACACTGCAGAAACATGTACTGGTAAATATATCCACAAGCGAGGCGCAGTTTTCGCGATTGCAGCAGCAGTATGTAATCTACAACACGCAAGCCAGCTCGTATCTACGGAGGTGCGGCTTCATTGCGAACAGTGCGTCCGTCGGCACCGCGCAGAACTTGGTGCGTACGGGGAACACAGCCTCCGGAACCCGCGAAACGAGACTGGGTCCCAAATTGACGAGGCCATGCTGAGAGCCGACCGACTTGCGAGCAGCGCTGCCGCCGCGCCGTTCGCTGCTGTCCTTGAGGGGCACTTATTTCCCCGCCGCGCATAGCCGGCGGCGTCGCCAGCATGCCGGCGGGGGGGCCCCCTTGGTCTGCGGGCCCGCCGCCGGTTCCAAAGGGTCCTGCCGACCTTGACAGGCGCGGGGGAGGGCTGATTGTTCCGCGAGAAAGGCGCGCCGCGGAAACGTGACGCTACCACAGAACCCGTTCCCATCGTGCCGTCACGGAGCCCAACTGCGCGCGAAGGTACGGGGTGACCGGTGCTCCAAGCGGCCGCAGTCACTAATGGGCTCGTGGGCGACGCTCGGAGAGAACATGAACAGGGCGAACCCGTGTGGCGCGAACAATGAGCACGTGCGCTTTTCGCCAACGAAGCGATAACATGCAGACACGACATCTCCCGCGGGCTCTTCAAGCGAGGTTTCATTTGCTTGCGCGGGCGATAATCTAGCCTGTGAAAGGAACAACATTAGAGACCTTTAGAATAGGGTGACCATATTGGTTAGGAGCATAGGGAGATGGTTTATGGGTTTATGGGGGGTTTAACGTCCCAAAGCGACTCAGGCTATGAGGGACGCCGTAGTGAAGGGCTCCGGATAATATCGACCACCTGGGGTCCTATAACGTGCACTGACATCGCACAGTACACGGGCCTCTAGAATTTCGCCTCCATCGAAATGCGACCGCCGCGGCCGGGATCGAACCCGCGTCTTTCGGGCCAGCAGCCGAGCGCCATAACCACTCAGCCACCGCGGCGGCTTTGGAACATAGGGAGAATAGCGGGGCTATTACCCAATTCTCCTAACCGGTAGATCTCCTATTAGCTCTAACATACGCTTCTGCCACATTATAAAATGGATTGTTTGCCAAATGGAGAGTTATACGTTAATTACGTTAAGAAAAGCGGCGCAGAGATATGTTCTTGCAAATATAACAGGCCCAACTGCAAGACGCAATGAGCAGTGATATCATGTACAACGTGCGTTCTACCGCGCCCGTTTCTCACGCTCTTTCCAAAACTGAACGCGCGCGCGCACAAACACATTCATTTCTTGGCTGAAGGGCGTGCTCTCTGCCGCCGTCATTTGGTCGCCTAACGAGCCCGCAGTGCTGCTATATTACCAGTATATTTAGGTCCGTCCGATGCGGGCCATGTGGAGGAACTGTGCTGCGTTTATGAACGCCGTCTTCTGCACTACATGACTAACTCGCCCGAAACCTTTGGATAAAAATGACAGCGAAAGCTCCCATGACCACGCTGAAAACAGGTACCAGCAAAAGAGAAAATTTAATGCGCAAGAAAGCGCGGTGAATGGTTTACTCTGTTATTTGTATAGACTGTGCCTTTTTGTGCTCTTGCACCTTCGTCGTACAGTGCGCCGTAAAACTGTTAGCTTACCAAGGAAAAAGAGACTAACAAAAAAAAAAAGCTAAGAAGCAGGCAGGAAAAACGCTAAAGTATGGAAAGGTACTACATACGTCGCTGCATCACCTACAGCAAAAAGAGCGTATTTCGAGAATAGTCCAAGGAATTCGCAGAACAACCAAAGAAAACTCGCGCATGTACCCCCGTCCCAAAACGAGAGTTAAACTTATTCAGACTTCTCCCTCTGTTTCTTTGTCGCAAAGGTTCTAGCACACTTTCTGACTCGCTTTTCAGCAGTCTTTCGGTAACACAAGCTGTCGGGCTAGTCGGTGTTGGGTCATATTTTTAGCAACGCGAGCACATTCAAGGAAGGAAGGCGGATAGGAAAGAGCGCTGAACTAACAACTTGTTGTTAGTTCAACAATACTGTTTTTCTTTTTCGTACGCTGGCCCTGCTTACAGAAAGCTTTCAGCTGCCATTAACGCAAACCAAAGCTTTGTACGGTGCTCAGCTGTAACCGTCGAATTCAATACGGACAATAAAGCGAATAATAGCACACCGTTCCAGAATGCAGCCTGGTCGATCGCATTAAGCGACCGCTATAGTAAAATATTTTCAGCTGAAACATAAGCGCAAGCAACATAAAACCCGAGGCAGCACGTGGCTGCATGCAGTCGTCACGGGGGCTTTCCCGCAGTGCACCTTAACGCGCGCTGCGGCACGCCCACTTTCTAAAGGATATCGCGCAGTGTGCACGACCGACGACAGTTTTTATCCGCCTTTTAAGCGGCGGAAAAGAGGACCTCGTAATTATTGCACCCCTGTGCAAAGTACGCATGCGCGCTTTGCACAGGAGTGCATACTCTAGCCACAGATTTTGGCCTCCGTATGCACACAGCAGCAATAAATCAGCTAAGTAACTACAGGTTTTCCGAGAGCCTTTCCATGGTGTTTTGCAGCTAGCCGACCATTCGCGTCCACTCGTTTCATCGTCGTACTGACCCAGGCGACTGGACCTTGTCGCCGCTACAACCCCACTAAAGAGGTTCCCGTTCTGTTAAACAGCCGGCGAGAAGGAAAGGCAGTTCTAGAGCGTGCACAGTTCTACCCAAGATTAAGACCGCGCAGATGCGCTCGGCGAGTTGGAATGCAGCTCATAAACGGATCCGCACCGTGCAGCAGTATATCTGCTCGCCCGAAGAAAGGATCGTTGCGGAGAGCTCACTCACCGGGCTACACTGGGCGCGCCGGTCCAGCCTCAGATCAGGCCTCCCATCTCGGGGTCACTCACACCGCCGCACACCTCGGCTACGAAGCGGCTGGCCCGGTCTTACCTAGGCCGGCGCTCCGCAACAGCGCATAGCTCGTCCGCGTGCGTCGGGCGAATGGCGAGAACTAGGAGAGTGCGCGCAGGTCCGGTCGATCAACAAACGCCGCCACCAGTCCTCTCGGTGACGTCCTTCGTCGAACGAGCGATGCGCGGTTCCCTCGATTCCGCGCGCCAGTTCCTCGCTGCACGGACGATGCCCCTCACTGCGGTACGATGCACCTGAGCGCCGCTGCTCGTTGCATTTTGACGGAAGCAGACAAGCGCAGCGCGACAGCGGCCGACCGTGGCTCAGCACCACATCCAACAACCACCACCCGCGCGCGCACGCCAACGCACGCAAAGGCCTCCTCGCCCGGCTCGATCATCTGCCAGCCGGCACGCTTCCACTTTGCTCTTGTTTTCTTCTTCCTTCTATCTTTTTAGTTGTTCCTTCGTTCTCGGGACGCACGCAGAAGGCCTGTTAGCCCGGAGAAGATATGCTGGCTCCCTCTCTCGGCTGTTTTTGCAAACGTGCACACTGCCGCGAAATTCGAACTCGGCCTGCCCCGGCACGGCGAGCCTCCGCTACTGTACCTCCGCGTCCGCTACACCTCTGCCCTCTACACACAGACATACGAAGACCGGACGACCACCAGTGGCGACGCCAAGCGCAAGCTCACTTGACCCTCCCACTTCCCTTTCAGGCCATCCTTGCCAGTAAAGACTGATGCATGAATGTATGAATGAATGAATTTCAAACTACCGTTGTTTGAACGTACCCTAAAGTTAGGCGTATTTCGAGTCGGCGGTTTGATATTAAATTTTTTGTCATAAGTAGGGGTTGTACTTTTCGGTTTAAACCGAAAAAAAAAACGATAAAAGTACCTCCAATTCACTTTTCGAAATTCGGTTTTAACCGAAAACGTCAGTATTTTTGGTTTGCAAGCTACAGCTAGCTGGCTGATGAATGCACTTCAGGTCGAAAATTAACTAAGTAGAGAATCCAGGGGCATGTTGCAACGATAGTATTGTAGGCTAAACAGCGCAGTTGTGCGATTTGATGGGTTGCTCCGCTAGGTTACATGCCTCTGCAGACCGGAAAGCATCATCTCCTAGATGTCTTCTAGCTAAGCGCTTTTGAGAGCGGTTAGTCGGTTAATTAGGTTAATCGAATGCATACAGGCCACTGACACGAAACCGCGAAGAGGCGTCACAAAAAAGTATTTTTTGGCTACCACGACGATTGAGCGGCAGTTCCATCGCTGCCATAAACACGCACACCACGTGATGCCCGCCCTCGCGATCAACGCAGCGTGACAACCCAACGATAACATGTCAACCTAGTTCTTACAAGTAAACTTCCACTTCCGTTTTTGTCTTGATTTAACATGAGTACTGTTTTAATGAGGCTAGCAATTTTTTTCTACAAGCACAGTGTCAAGTATACTGGCATTTGCAAGGTAATTATTGGTAAATAAGTTGTTCAGGATGACGAAAATACCGAGAAATACTTTAATACTTTAACTTTTGACCACATAGAACTGCTAATTTAAGTCACCGAAAAAAGCCAGTATTGCATCTGTTCAAAATAATATTCACCGAAAAAAAAAAACGAAAGTAGCGTCCTGAAATAAAAACCGAAGAAAGTCCGCCGAATTTTCAAAAAATAAAACCGAAAAGTCCAGCCCCTAGTCATAAGGAGAAAACACTCGAAAAGTGAAAAAAGTTCGTGCATATAAAAGTTTCAGCCTCCCAAATTATAACTAATTTTGTTTATTTTCTTATGACATACAGATAGAACATATATTACGGAAGGATTTCTTTATTTTTTTTGGGGGGGGGGGGGAGGAATCATTATATTTCTTTGCATTTCGCTGGACACCTTGTGATTGCATAGACAACGATCGGCGTTGGTATCGCTGTGGTATGTGAGGAATGGAAAGACGCAGTACTGAAGGAAGGGATGAAGGGGTGAAGGAGAGGGCGAAAGCGGAAGTGAGAAAGAAGTAAGTACACATACATACCATGCAAGGCCGTGCACGTGGGTCGATCCAACCCATTTGCTAGAGGTCTAATACAAGAAAGCATTTGATGCTTAGAAGCGTCCGCGTTGTGGACGAGAGTTATTTTGCACGGCTTGCCTTCTTTAATTTATCAAAGTTTAGGAAGCATGCTTTCTTTCGAATTGTGCGTAAGACATTAGTACACAAGGACTACAGCATGGAATTGCACTTTCATTTATGCCTCATGTGACGTGAAGTCAACTTTGACGTCATAGCCACCGTTCAGTTGTTGAATCCGAAACCGAAAAAAAAAATGAGATAAGTTCAATTACAGATTATTTGCCCGGTGTATAGGAATCCCGCTAGGCGATTAGGTTAATAATATCTTGCACATAATTACAAAGAAAGAACACACAACTAAGATTTGCTGTATGCACCCCTGTAAGACAATAATAATAACGTTTAAGAGAGGCAGAAACACAACGCTTCGGAATTAATATGGGTCAGCTCACTTTTCCTTGGCTTGGACAAGGGAGCTGCTACTCCGGAACCGGGACGAAAGCGTGCCGCCGGACTTGACACGGTTCCCTATCGCCGTGAAAAAACAAAACAGAGCGGACATCAAGAGGAAGCTAACGACAAGGGTGAAGCAGCAATGAAAACAGTTGGTATGAAGGAAGATAAAATTCAGAAACACAACAGCAACAGCATTAAAAACAGCAACAGCAGAAACACCAATGAAAATGCCTACGACCTACAAGGCGGGGAAAAGACACCGATTTTCGAGCGCGAACGCTCAATATCGCTAGCTATGAAGAAATAATCTAGGCTGAATTTTTGAGTGCCGTTAAAAATGTTGAGCTCATGTTAGGTTTACCGACTGTCAGCTATAGGTCACTTCCGAAATGCACTTTCCTTCCCGTGTAGCACCGTACTACCTAAGAGGCACTTACGAGGCGAAGTGCACTCACTGAAAGCGACACTAAATTTACCCGTCTGGCAGCCGTATTAAAACAGCGTTATTTTTAAGAATTAGGGTTTTCGAAAAGACAGGTTAGTGTGCAAAGTGTCATGCTTACCTTTGTCGTACTTGCGCTTGAGCACAATGAGGGACGATACCAGGATGGCCCGGTGGGCGCCATTTTTGACCCCTAGGTCCTTGACATCCCTCTCGGACATCCACAGGATCTCCTGTACGAGATGCATAGCAAGATGGATCGGTGAAAAATATGGATCGCAACATCGGCTAACAGGCGCTCGAGCCATGCGAGCTATGGTTCTCGCGAATGTACTTTATACAAATCGAGCGACAACGGACCTAAAAAAACCGAAACCCAACTCAGTGCAATGAGAGAGTTTAACTAGCTGGCGCATTTACGCGTCACGCATGCTGTGCAAAGTAGCAAGCCCACACACTTATCAACATAGCTCTTGCCACGTGCAATTGAGCAGCTTCCGTTTAGGAATGGCTGAATTAATTTTCCGGAGGCACGAAGATACCTACACATCGTACACAGCCGGATCAAAAAGGAGCGAACCTTTGTTGAAAACCGAAAGGTTAGCCTAAGTACAGGGCCACAGAGAAAAGGCCAAGAGCTCGCAATGAAAGTTTAGAGGCAGGAAATTTCTTTAAATCAGCTACTCAGAAATCAGAATGAGCAATCAGAAGTCACTTAAAAAAAAACTCTATTCGTCACGGAATTGCAACCGCCGGAGTGGCGTCTCCTGTGCATAAGTGGCTCGTCTAAAAGGCTCGCGGCTGATTAATTTGCAGCAAAAAGTTAGTACTCGCTAATGCTACAGCGCAAAGGCATCGCCAAGCACACGGGTGTTTTCAAGTAGAAAAAATAACGCAGTCGCCGACACACAATGCCGCAAAGCGACCGCGAAACGGTTTTAGAAAAATGGGAGGTTATAACGTGGGGCAGAGATACCCACCACTTTCTAATGTCATATGTAAAGGAAGAAAACCACTGTAAAAGCAGCTAGCTGAAAGGTAAATCGTAAAATGCGCGGTTTAACGTCCCAAAGGGACTCAGAATATCAGGGACACCGTAGTGGAGGGCTCCGGATAATTTCGACCGCCTGGGGTTTCTTTAACGTGCGCTGACATCGTGCAGCAAACGCGGGCGTTTTTGTTTTTCGCCTCCATCGAAATGCGGCCGCCGCGGTCGGGAATCGATCTCGCGAACTTGAGATCCGCAGCCAAAGCCGCAGAGACCGCGGCGGGTGGAGCTGAAATGTGTTTAAAATATTAGGCCGTATACAAGATTATCACGAAATATCACAAGATAATATCAGATTATCAAAATATCAGGATATAGATGCTATCAGTGACGTCCGCTGTCCCTCAGACGTCGTCAAAGGCTGCTTTCACTTGGAGCAAGAAGTGACACTGTACATGTAATCAAACTGCGCCTTTATTTTTCACCCAGTGATCACCCGCTCTTTCGGGGGGAGGGGAATCATGCGACGAGAAGAGCGTATGCATGAAGTGGAGGAAGCTGGAGATGGGAAAAAATATGACGTTCCCACCACATCAACTAGGCTTCACATCAGACAAATGAAGTTAGAGGCTGCTTATCAGAGGCAGGATTCAAAGTCCTGCACAGCTAAGTCGCCGCGTCCCCATCCGTTAGGAGGGACAAGCGACGGTGGGCAGCGGCGAACACACTGCCCAGAGAGAAAGCAGTTGTCGGTCGAGGGAGGAAGTTCTCGAGTACAGGCCACGGTACTTCCGGATGCCACACGTGCCCTTTTCATCTGAAAACGGCGACCGTGCTGAGGTGGAGGGACTCCATCGCGTCACTGAGCCACGATAAGCCAGTAAATGCGATCGCATTTCGACTATAGAACCAGCAGGGCGATTTTAGAAGCACTTCTTTTCACTTCGCGTTTACATGTATTCTTAACATCCGGATACTCTATCTCGACCGAGTTTCCGATAATGACGGACGGTGTTAAATGGTGCAAGCGCCATTTATCTCTTGCATTTTAGAGATATCAAAAAAAAAAAGAAAGCTGGGGGAATATCTAGTGGGTTACCAGTAACGCCTTTTTTTTTCTTTATTGCACAAAGTGCCCAGTTTTAAAATGGGCTTAGAGCGGCGGGAACAAAAAAACGTAACGGAATCTAATTAGGCCATATACAATAGCACAGTCTGTACTGCGAATACTCTCAAAGAGAGACGTCCAATTTTTGTCGGGTAAAGTGGCATATATGACAAAAGGGAGCTGGAACTCTTCTGCGGAAACGTATACGCTGCTTTCAAATAACGCATCGCCGTGCATGATCACTGCCGTTGGAATGCACATCTTCAAATGTGCGCCCTCCAGGCTTTGTCTCACGCACAGATAGGACGAAACTGCGAATGGACACCAGTGCGCGAGCAGTGATTGACATTTTAAGCTGCTTGTGTGAGTGTGGCGGCTGAACTAGATCGCTGTGCATAACTCTGACCAGTACCACTCTCTGCCACCATTTCCCTCCATCTTCTTACCTCTCCTTCATTCCTTTCATCCTTCCCATCTTTCTATCCTGCATATTTGATTTCCGCCTACTGCAGATCAGGTGTCAAATTAATATAGAGCAGTTTTCGCGGTCGGAACTGGGCTTTTTTTTTTGTAGGGAAGTAATCCAATAATACTACTATTTCATCACAGTTGATGCTAGCGCATATATAGTTGGGAGTTCGCGCGCAAGGTCTGCTTACAGTGTCGACATCAGGCCGCCTAATGTCGTGTACAGCAGACGCACGGCAAGGTTTCTAACGGCTGATATGAAGAAAACATGCACCCTCAAGCTGTCCGGCTGCCGCAGTGCATCTTATGCACAATTTTTTGAACCATTTGATCGAACTTCACTTGTCCACAATTACGCAACAGAGTAACAACAGAGTAAAAATTAAAATACTTAGTGAAAACCAATTATCGGTGACCCAGTAATTAAAGCGCGGGCACCGAAGCACTGGCCGATAGAGTTTTGGTCGAACAGCCGAGAAAATTTGTTCTGTACAATGAAAGTTCTAAGCGGCTGCTTCTTCATCCTGAATACATCGTGCCAACTCTTCTGTACGCGTGGATGTTCTCTGGCGAATCAGTGTGAAGCTGCAAAGCCATGACAGTATTTATGAGAGGTTTTGCGAGCTCAAAGCTATGTTTTAGTCTCAACCAGAGTTCACAAAGTCATTCACACTATAGGAACGGATAGTGACCGGCTGACCCTTGACAGTCGTCCCATTCATCGCTGGACTGGCCAGTTGTGCACGGGCACCAGCCACTCACGAAGTGTTGCCGCGCGCAAACGGCGTCGTGAGTGCGGCCACTGTTTTGCAGTGTGAGTGACGATGTGTGACACTGTGTGCGGATGGCAACACAAGCTCAGGCGACCCACCAAAGGCGGTTCCACAGCTGCTTACTTCATGAACTCAGCGCAAAATGCACATATGGCTATGTATGGACTGATAGCGGGGCTTGCAGAACGGCGACACAGATACGCGAAGTCCGAGAGCGCTGCGACTCATAAATAACGCCCTTTACGACCCTTACTCTGCGATGGCTCGAGCGAAATACCAAAGCCGCGCTTTTGTCTGCGTATGCCTAAATGGAACGTGGAAGGAACGGAAACGGAGTCCCGCTCGCGTTTGATCTGAAGTTGCCACTATTCGCTGGTTTACATCCATCAAGGTACATCCATCAAACCTTCAATCAGGTGCGCTTACCAAAATTTTGGAAACAAATTTACAGGCTGAACAGCCTAATTAACACTATTTAATTCGTTATTTTCAGCTAATGGCGAATTATTAGCCCGTTAACCCTTTCGGGCCCAGCTCACAGAAATACGTAGGTGATTAAAAACATATTTTGGACCGTGGGCAGAAATGCACATGTTCGGACCCAGCGCACACGTTTGCGAGGATTCAGAAAGTAAAACCCTGTCTAGCTAGTTCGGGAAAACATCCGGAAGGGGTCTCACACTGCATCACCAAAAGGGCGCATACTTGGACTTGCAGGATGGCGTTCAGAGACTCCTGCACGCTGCGAGACGTGTACCGCTTACTTGTATTAGGCCATGTAAATAAAGCTGCTTTACGAATGTTCATACCTGTAGCCTGATGTATATTCGATCTCCGTTCCGGTGACAGTTTCATCAGTAAGGGACCAACCCGCACATTTGTGTCTGTTCATTCTCCCAATTAAGGATTTCACTCCGTCATGTTTTTATGCTAGAAAATCTGTCAGGCGACCCCAAAGTGCAATAATTGAGGAAAGAAATTAGAACTATCTTCTTAGTTTATTTCTGGGCCGCAAATGGTTATTAGAGATAAAAATGGGCTTGCCAGACACCCTTAGCGACCATCTGGTTACCGCAAGCTGGCTTCGCCGCAAAATGAGATGTGATGCGGCAAAGCCACATACCTGCGCAGCATCAAAACAAGTGACACTAATACGAACGTGATTGTTATGAATACATAATGCGGCTTAGGCTATTGTATAAGTCAGAAGGTGAGAAAAACGCGATAAACGTAGAGCAGATGAAAGTGAGTGTAGACAAAAAAAAAAGTCACCAGGCTATGGCTTGGCCAACCGCAGATAATAACTCGCGGAAGGTCTGCTTCGAGCACGTACAAAAGCTATTATCTTTTATTAGGATGATAGTTTTTATTGGTGAGGAAACCCAGCGGACGCAAGTGTGTTCGCATGACAACATCCAGTATATCAGAAAGGGGAAGACTAAAAGAACTGGCTATATGAGGAAAGGCGCAGTATTTTCCTCCCTCTTCATGGACACGTCAATCCAGATGAAAAAATGGAAAATATATATATGACGGTTGATTTGCGTAAGAAGAAAAAATACGAATTAGGTGCACTAGCACTGCGTTGCCATTGTCTGGCATTGTTTATTGTGATTATGCTTTGTTATTCATGATATTGCTGAGTGATTAAAGTGGTATAACAAGTGTATTTGTATGTTGCGTGTTTGCATGGCATGAATTATGCACAGTAGATACATGACACAATGTTTATTACAGTAGTTATATGCATGCACATAACTACCGCTCTGCAGTCATGGCTACGACCCTGCAGGAAGTCCGGCGTTGTCGGAGGCGTTGTGAGCGGAAAAGCACGTCATATGACTTTGTGGCATCATCCCAACCTGCCCACCGCGGCAGGTGGCAAGCACCTGTTATCTGCATAGTAACCATATTCTCGGGTATAACCAGATGCAAATTACATATGTCGACCTATACCAGGTGTTCCACCTAAAGTGTACTGCAATTTTTAAATATAGGCTTTTTGGGTTCGAATGGCGCTCTTTACGGCATAGCACTGTCAGCGGTGTAGCACATCAGAATACGGCCAAGATGTGCGAACAAGCAGGCTACTTAACTAATATTGAGCACTTCACTCTTCAATTATTACCGTTAGTATCCTTATTTACTGAGAGGCGTGTAGCCCATCGTAAGAAATATCCATTTCAATTTTTAGAATTTTAAAAACGCAGTTACCCTCGGCGCTGTGGCCCAACAAAGTTTGGCGACATCGAGCCAAAATACATGCGCTTTCGAGAAGCTTGCAGGCAAAGCAGCCCCTCCAGTGCTCGTAACTCATTGAAATAGCGAAAATTTGTTGGGCCACAGCACCGAGGGCAACTGCATTTCTAAAATTATAAAAACTGAAATGGATATTTCTTACGATGGGCTACACGCCCCTCAATAAATAAAGAGACTAACGGTTATGACTGAAGAGTTTACTCAATATTAGTTAACTACCGTGCTAGTGATCACGTCTTAGCTGTATTCTGGCGCGCTACACCGCTGACAAAGCTATACAAAAAAAAAGCGCTCTTCGAACTCAAAAAGCTAATTTTTTAAAATTGCTGAGCATCTTAATGAAACACCCGGTGTGTATATATTGCGAGCACTTTATGCGCCTTCGTCGTCGTCGCTTCTCTGGCTGCGACTTCATTCTCTCTCACCTGTAAATTCCCATCGTCATCCCATGGCGCTGTTCGCTGGGAGCACGTCTCTGCCAGCGGGCGAGGATAAACGTCTCCCGTGAAGTCTTCCCTTACACGTGGTGGGGTTGCGCCTTGGATCCCCCTATCCTCTTTCCTCGCTTCTCCCTGGAGCTCCGTTCCGGTCGCCGCTTGTGCACTCTCACCGTCATGTCCCAGGAGGAAAACGCCGACGGCCCGGGTTCCTCCCGCTCGCCCTCTGCTGCCCCCGCAACTTGGACAGTGAGTAGCCGTCAACGCGACCCTCAGATGTTTGTTGGCCTCCGCGGCGTCGACGTCGACGACTGGCTTGACCACTACGACCGCGTGAGTTCGTTCAACCGCTGGGACGACTCCCTTAAACTCCTGAGTGTGTCCTATTTGGCTGACGTTGCACGCACATGGTTCTTAAATCATGAGACGGATATTCCCGACTGGACAAGTTTCAAGCAGCAGTTGCGACAGATTTTTGGCTCTCCGGCTGTTCGGTCTGAAGTAGCCCAGGAGAAGCTCGCTGACCGCATCCAGCGCCCTGCCGAGTCGTACACCTCTTATATTGAGGATGTACTTGCTCTCTGTCGGCGTGTCAATGCCACCATGACCTAGGCTGACCGTGTTCGCCACGTCCTGAAGGGTATCGGCTCTCTGGCGTTCAATGCCCTTGCCGTTCAAGACCCTACGACCGTCGACGCCATCATCGTGACCTGCCAACGCCTCGATCAGCTGCAGTCCATCCGTTTACAACCTGACCCGGCTGCCTCCCTTTTGCCAGCCGACTCCGACATGCGTGCCCTAATTAGTGCGCTCATTCGTGAGGAGCTTCTCGCACACGGTTCTCCGTGCCTAACCGCACCTGTGCCTCCTTGTTTCTCCAATCCATCGTGCTCCGCCATGGCGCCCCTCAGGTGCTTCTCAGTGACTGCGGCCGGACGTTCCTTTCGACCGTTGTTGCCGAAGTTCTGCAAGCTTCTTCTACACTTTACAAGATGACGTCCAACTACCACCTCCAGACCAATGGCATTAGTGACCGGTTCCATCGCACCCTGTCAGATTGCTATGTACGTCGAACCTGACCACCGGCATTGGGACGCAGTCCTTTCTTTCGTCACTTTTGCCTACAACTCCGCGTTGCAACGAAACACTGGTTACACCCCGTTTTTCCTCTTTTACGGGCGTTATCCCACTACCCTTCTCGGCACCTGCTAGCTCCTCACCGTCTCTCCCCGAACAGTTCATCTCCCGCGTGGCCCGATGCCGCCACCTTGCTCGCCTGAACACTGAAGCCTGCCAGGAAGATCACAAGAGTCACTACGACACTACGCACCGCGTTGTCTCGTTCAAGCCTGGAGATGAGGTCTTGCTTTCTACCCCTCTGCGGACGCCTGGTCTTTGCGACAAGTTTCAGCCTCGCTTCATTGGTCCCTACTTGGTGCTCAACCAATCTTCACCAGTTAATTACCGCGTCGCTCCTGTTGATACTCCCCCGGACCGCCGTTACCGCGGGACTGAAATTGTCCACGTCTCCTGCCTGAAGCCTTTCATTCGGCGCTCTGCATCAGACTGATCGCGGCCCGGCTGCCGCTTCTGACTGCGCGGGTAGTTAGTGTGAGCACTTTATGCGCTTTCGTCGTCGTCGCCTCTCTGGCTGCGACTTCATTCTTTTTCACCTGTAAATTCCCATCGTCATCGCTTGGCGCAGTTCGCTGGGAGCACGTCTCTGCCAGCGGGTGAGAATAAACGTTTCCCGTGAAGTCTTCCCTTACAATATCTATATACCTAGGCAGGTTGCCTACAACCCGGTGGGCAGGTTGCCTCGTGCAAGAAGCACCACAAGGACAAACAGCTTTTTTTTGTGAATGCGGGCTTGAGTACTAGCGCACTAAAAAAAGACATTTGTTTTGGGACAAAGGAAAGCGCAATAACTGTCACACTTCTCGGTGGACACCTGAACCGCGTTGCTACGGGAGTGACGAAGGTGGAAGTGAAATGGGGAAGAGAGAAAGAAGCGCCGCAGTGGAGAATTGCGGAATAATTTCTACCAACCTGCGCTCTCGTGCACCGCCTTTTTCACAGCACATGGAAGCCTTTTGCGCTTCGCCTCCATCGAAACGCGATCACCGCGGTCAGAATTTAATCCCGCGTCTTTTTGCTCACTACAGCCGAGGAAGGACTGAAGCAGGGAGTGAAAAAAAAAATAAAGATACGCCGTAGTGGAGGGCTGCTAATAATCTTGACCACCTAGGGTTCTTTAGGTGCACCGGCATCGCATAGCAGACGGGCACCCTTTGCATTTCGCCTCCATCGAAACGCGGCCGGCGCAGTCGCAAATTCATCCCGTGTTTTTATGGTCAGCACGCTAACGCCGCAGAAGACGGAAGCGAGGCGGATGGCGGTAGCGAGCTTGGGGTGCACATGCATAACGCTGACGCAGAATCAACCACAATCAATCGCACAATGGAAACGGCATACGTAGTGTAGACTTTCTAAATATAGCGGCACAGAGCAATTATCATGTGCCTATCAAATGAAATGATAAATTTTGCCTACCCCTGGAGTTCAGGCAGTGTGACTCTGTAGTGTATGTGAGCAGCAGAGCATGCACTGTCTGGAGTGCCACCGCTATTGCTTTGTTGTCCTCGTCTTTTGCGCTATTTTCGCTTAAGTATGTATCACCAACTCACCTGTCTTGCCATCGTGTTGATACAGCAAGGAACCAGAAGTTTTTTTCCAAGATCTCAGCGCGCATACTTGCGCATGATGTAGTGTGTGCAATTAATTATTGTGAACTTGATCAAGGTGTCTCCAGGTACTAGTATTCCACACCAGCATTACCAAGCTCAATAATTTTCCTGTTACTTTTTTTAGCTATGAGCTTTCAGAAATAAACATTTGACTACAGGTCTTCTTAATCATCTCTGCCATTGCATTCTTGGGTGAGAATTAAAGGGCCACAGAAAGGGGTGTTTGAGCTTGGCTTTAAAATGCTTGCCCTATTACAGGCCACCGAGCGTACATGCCGCGTAATAGACCTCAGAAGCGGGCGGGAAATTTACAATTCATTTTTAAAAATTCCCGCTTTCGCACCTCGCGGCGACGCGCGGTGCCGGGCTTTCGCACGAAAACCTGACAGACGACGTCACCTCTTGCTAATGACGTCAGCAGCCGGGGGTTATCATTGGTTCACAGCGCCAAATTCTTTCAGACGTCACGCGCTACCGCGGCCGCGGCCACTCCGCGCACCACTCCGCGCGCCGCCGGCGGAGGTAGGGGAGCGGCCGTGTGAGTGGTACCGGCGGAGGAGCACCGCCGTTTTGGCGTGCGAGAGGAGAGGGAGAGGCGCGAAGACGCGGAAGTTCAAATTGTGTCTGCATATAACTCAGCTTCCACAAAACGCATTAAAATAATTCTTGCTGGGGGATAATTATGAACCGTCGTCTTTTAACATCCCAGACATATCGCAGATTTATTGAGACCCCCTTTCTGGGTTCCATTAAGTTACTTCATGTCGCCAACGAAATTGGAGTGTGGTTTAACCGACACGAAGCTGTTAGCTGTAATTTAGATAAAGGAAAGCAGCTTTTTTTTATTCCGCAATCCCGTTCGTCGCAGGAAAAATTTCAAATAGCACACACACTCAAATAGCACACACAAAAGCAGAAGGGCGGACTTACCTCCACGCCAGTGTACTTGCAGAAGAGGAGCGAGTACTGCGGCAGGTCCAGGTTCTGAAGCCATACGTCAATGTCCAGGTGAGGCTTGCCGCCGGGATCCACAGACATTACGGGGTCGAATCCTGGGTCAGACCACAACACGTACGCGAAACACTTAACAGCTGAAGGCTTACAAGTTTACGCTTTACAAGTTTACAAGTCGCGGAATTACTTGGAACAAGCACCAAGCAATAAACGCGGAATGCACGGCAGGAGTCGCGTACTCTAATCCGCTGACTTGTGGCGTAAGCCACAAAGGACAAACTTCCCGCTGTCTAAACGATAATATATTGAGAGATCATTATTGTAACTTGACAACCATGTCAGCGCATCTTACAACGCATTGCGACATTGCCCCTGTCAACCCATATTTGAAGGAACCACTGCAATGCACAAGCAGGAGAAAAGTCAGCAAAAGAGATTATTGAAGCACATGAAATAATGAAACCTAGAGGTGACTGCGAAAGCAGTGCATCGGTGGCACTATAAGAAAAAGAACTGATTTTCTCGAATGTGCTCAAGTAGACGCGATGGTGGTTGCGCAACAATTGTTCGTTACTATCGGCTTTTCATCTTTTTTTTTGCGAATGCTTTTGCGTCAGCGGCGCTGTGCCTCGTCTTCGCATTCGTTCTTTCGTGTTGCGCTGCATTTAGTTCGGAATGCCATCAAGAAGCCTGCGATTCGCCTTTACATCTCCTACAACCCTGCCTCTTCCGATTCCATTTGGAAACAGATCTACTACACGCGCAGTTGGTACGATTTCTTCAGAAAGGTGAGCGTTTTTCAAAAAAGAAAGAAACCGCTTTCAACGCACAGAGGCCCATGTTAAAACAATGCCATCAAGCTGCCACCTCAGAGAAAACACGTTGCGAACGGATCTCTGCAAAAGTCTACGCAAAGCGGGAGTGCACACGGAAGCACGGTATTTATGCAAAGTAAAAATAAAGTCAGACGAGCAGTCCGAAAACAACTGGAAAGCTTCTTATGTTTCACCACCTCATTCTCGAAGCAGGCCTTCGAAGCATCATCACTACTTCTTGTGCGTCAACAGCGCAAACAAAAACGGGATGTATATGGACAAACACAGACAAGCGCTGCCCGCCTACGTCCCGTCTTTGTCTGCGCATGCCGAAATTTCAGCTTTAACCAGTATACTCCTGTGGTGTATATTCGCGTCGCATCGGTCTATATTCGCCGCTGCCGGGCAAGCACTTGTTTTGACATCATTCTGCACACCTTTTTAATGAAAAAGGGTGATGCTGAGAAGACATACGGCCAAACACTTTACACATTTCAGCACAAATACAGAGATGCCCAGGATGTCGTCGACTAAGCGCCGAAAGATCTGGAAAACCACGTTTCTTAGTTGCCGCCTATTGTTTGATGACTTCTGCCAATATAAACAAAAATTTCCTCAAAGACTGTCGGAGTCTCAAGGGGTCAGTTATATCTATTGGCGAATCCGCAGCGACAGCTCAGTGGCTATAACGTTCAGTAGCTATAAGCCAAACGTTGCAGGATCGAAACCCAGCTGCGGCGGCCGCAGCTGGGTTTCGATGGAGGCGAAATGCAGAAACAAACACCTGTGCGCTGTGCGATGTCACAGCCCCCCCCCCCCTCCCCCAAGTGGTCCAAATGAATCTAGAGCTGCACTACGGCGTGTCTCATAGTCCACGTGCAACTTCTGGCGTTAAATCCCACATGACAAGCATATGTCCGTTTAAAGTAAGAAGAAAAGAGCAACTTCCGTAATGATTCGTAATAAAATGCGTATTCCCAACCGCCTTAACGCATATAGCGTTCGACGTTTACTTGACTTAAAACTGGAAACCAATGGCTGCAATTACTCTTAGTTGCAATGCTTGCTGAACCTTAGCTATGGTGTTAAAGGGATACTGAGGATAAGTCCACCCAATTATTTTTAGTAAAAATTGATTCCATGGCTCTGTGTACGGCAGCAAAAGATGAACTTATTCTTGAGAAAATCGAATTTTTACATTTTCCCGCCACTTGACTCAATGAATGAAACTTTTTGTTTATTTATTGATTCATTTATTTATTTAAGCATACTGTAAGCCTAACTAGGCTCTTACAGGAGTGTGCAAAACAATGGAATAGTTATACAAAACAATAGCATACCCAGTATAACATACCCAAGATACAAAACATGCGCACTGCAGTAGGACAGACCATAGTAAGCAGGCTGATAACAAATACACAGTGCGTACTGATCAATTGAGGCCTTAGCGAGCGAGCTTGGTGGGTATAGCCCTTGGTCCAGGGCCCCTGCTGCGGCGATACAGGCCCGGTCGATTAGTCTACGTTGATCTTCCAGGTGATTACTGTAGCCAACGCTGCATCCCACTGATCCGCTGTGGCATTTGACCCCAGTGCTATGTGATAAAGTGTTGGTCGATCCTCGCACCACGGGTATGAGTCCGGGTGCTGGGTGGGTGAATTTTGTGTAAAACAAAGAGGTTAGAAATGTGTTGGTTTGTCACCGTCTCTAGCGGACCGACTGCGCTCTGCAAAGTTTTGAGTGAGGCATGGAGTATAGTGTTAGCGGGCTCCTCAGAGATGCTCCATTATTGCACCTTATACGCCTGTAAGACCGGGGCGTCTTCCATTTCGCCGTCAGGTGCTCGGTTGGTACGTCCGCGAGCAACGGCGTCGGCTGCTCAGGCAAGCCACAACCGCTTCACAAGAACAAAATATCGGATTGTAAAAAAAAAGAAAGAATCACGCGGCCTCAATCCAGAAGGAGGAGCCAGAGGGCCTCCCATCGCGCAGTGACGACAGCAGCAATGAAAATTCAGTTGAGCCGTCGGGAAGCCGGACTATGACACCTTTTCGTTACTCTTGTCCATGGTTTCGAGTTGACGGTGTTTGTTACGGTTACAAACGTTGTCAGTGTCCTTACGTACCATGCGAAGTCTCTTTAACCGAGTAACGGCTCTGATAAGATGACGACAGTCTGTGAGCACAAGGTCATATACGCTAGTAGACGAAGCTTGACGAGGTAGTGGAGGCTTGTGGTCTGCCCCCGGCGTGTGCCTCAAATAGGGCAGCAATGCCTCAAAAAGTACAACTCCACTACCTAATACAACGATCCCGTTGACTCATCAGGCTCCTAGCTTCCGGAGTTTGTTAAGTCATTCTCGTGACCGGCTGTATTCCGTGCTCAACAGCCAGCAAGCTATGGCGCACATCTAAAGGATACTGACCTTCGTTTAAAACCGGATTTTAAGAAATGAGCTCAGCGTATGTTAACCGCTTCTTTTTTTTTCGATTTAGACAAAAAACTCGAACTGCTAGGTATATTTAGCCGAGGCACGCAAACTAACTGGGGTTTTGTGAATAGTCGCACGTCTCATCGATGTTACATCTGCCTCGCAGCACCTGCGTCAAGAGTGTTGCAGTCTCAGAAGCCGACAATAAGTTCCAAAGCTATCAAATGCCACGGCTACAAATGCGTTAGCTGCTGTAACCACCGCGCTAAATGGACCGCATCGTCGAAACGGCCCAAATGCAGAGCACTGATTTGCGGTGACTTCCACTGGCGCGACACGCGGTAAACCAGCACGGTACTCAAGTGAAAGCAAAAACAAGTGAGACAAATATCGCAGGGTCTAAATTTACGACCTCTCTGCTATCGCATGCCTGCATCTTGAGTGAAACCGTGCCTTCACCGACGCGTTTACTTGAACACCGGGAGAAACGAATGGCGGCAGATGGTGCCTTGGGAGCCAGCAGAGCGGTCAGCGCTGCAAAGCCAGGACACGTCGAAAAGCGACACCTGCAGCGGTAATAAAACTGCCAGAGAGGGCGGGTCGAAAGAGGGGGGTAGACTGCGCGCTTTGACATGTCCGAGCGGGCGGAAACAGGGCGCTTCTACTGTCGAAAAAGGAAACGCCTATTGAAGTGTGGTTAGCGCGTTCTGGTGCACTTCCGGATGGCCGAGGAGCGGCAGAGAAGAGAGAGCGCTGTAAGCCAGACGAGTTCGCCTAACCTTGCATCGCAAGCCAACCAGTTGCCCCTCCGGTTGCCCCTACGATGTCACCACGAGTAAGAGTAATCAGTTAAACAAGAAGGAATGCAGAAGGGGCGAAAAACCCCGGGCGAAAACGAAAAAAAAAAACGAAGACAGAGAAGCAGCCATTCATTCAGCCCTGCTCGACGCGCAGGGACCAAAAGACAGCCTGTTCGGCTTTGCTGTGACAAAACAAAATTCACTCAATACATACTTCCTATATTTTGAGGCCCAAACAAAGCAAAATGTCGATGCACTGTACGCATATTGAGAAAATTACGATGTTCTGTCAGGGGAATACAACTGAAAATTATAGCCTACAGCAGTGCGGGTAACCAGCTGTACCATGTTGAACTCCCCCCACGACCTAAGGCTCACCGTGGCAACTTTCGTTTATTTTAGGATTTGGATAGCCATGTGGCCACGACAGAAAAAGTTCAAATTCTTCAAGTCGCGCATGCACCCCGGCATAGGCAGACAGCCCTTACTTAATTTTTTCGAGACATATTGCAAAGAACCTTGCTGGTGAAGATTGTCTCTAACGTACACAAATTCAAGCGGTAACTGCGGACGTTGAGAGCATGCACGACGGAGACTGAAGTTGCCCTCTGTAACAGTCAAATATTATGCATGCCCGCATTCCAAACATTGCCTCAACACTTTGGATGCGCACTGACACTATCAGGAGGGCCGCCGTCGAACGCGTTCTTATAAACTAAGGTAAAATAAAGCACCCACACCTTTTTGAACCCTGAGACTTCTCATGCGGAAGTCGTTGCTGTGTCACGTTCGTGGTGCTCTACTTCAGGGTTCCAGCAGGCTCGTCGAGGATATGCATTACCCCTTATTCGGCACGAACTATACGAAAGCTGAAGTACACGTGAATGGCAAAGAAAGAAAAAGGATGGAAGGGGAGGGAGGGAGGGAGGAAGGGAGGGAGGGAGGGGGGCAATAAAGGTGTATTATAAGGACGTTTGAGACCGATAAAGCAAAGCTTGACAGTGAAGACAACTCAGGACAGATCACCAGACAAGTGGCTTATGGAGTCTTACTTCTTATGCCCGTAACAGCGTGAGAAATTGGGGTGCAACCGCACTGTGACACCGCGAGCAAGAAATCGCAAAGTACTCATGTATTCAGAGGCATGACAGAGTACGTTATTGTGTATTCAGCGCAATCATTGGCTGCTGAGCACTGACAAGGTCATTTTTGGTTATTTTCGTCTGCATGGCATCAGGAAACAAAGAGACTCTTCAAAAGACGAATGTTGCACTTCAGTGCAAGAAACCTCCTGAACGACAACACTTCCTTGTGACGACCGTTCAAAACACGTGACGTAGTGATAGATGGTCCTGTGTATTTGCAGAAACCTCACGCACCGCGCCGTTTGCGAGAAGAAAAAGCACAAACACAAAAAACTTCACACAACGATTGAGAACAACGACGCTGCAATGCAGCGAAGACAAACGTCGAGAAAGTGAATTTCGCGGTCATCCTGTTGACCGTTCTTCGCTGGTAGCAGCACTGCCACTGACGTCACGGTGGTTAGCCAGCAAGCAATGTCATTCGCCAACTCTACGGCCCCAGGCCTCGATGTAAAAGCCATTAGAAAACGCTCCCAGAACTGGCTCCTTCCATCAGTCCCTCGCCCCCATTCGTCTGAGAGTTATGAAATCTCGTTTGAAGAGCAATTAACGATTATTGCGCAACCACAAGGGCATGAAGAGGCGTATGAAGAACAGCAGCGTTCCAGCCACGGCAGTGCACGTTTCGTCGGCTGTGGACAGATGGCGCCACTTTGCATGATGTTGCCTGGAACCGCTCGGATGAATCCCGACTCCCACAGGTTGTGAAGAGAGCAGTTAACCTTCACAAAAAGAATTAAACTCGTATCCTTGAAGAGTTGACCATGGTGGTGAACAGCTGCAAGTTGCGTACACATCAGGCACATGGTACACCCAGTATATGGTACGTTCAGAACAGATGGAGCATGGATCCTGCGTCACAGGCATGAAAGGTCGTCTACTTCGAAAACGCACAGGCATTACGCTCCTTGTAAGATTCGTTCACAAAAGCAGTATAGAAAGGGAGACAGGCAGAGACGGCGAAATAGTACGGAACGCTTCAACGTTGTGTCGAACGTGGAAAAGGAGATATTTGCGTAGGAGGGAATTAGTGGAAGTAAACGCAAGAGGTTATAATCACTTGTCTAACCGCGCTGACTGGAGTGCCAGGATAAACTAGGGACAGGAGTTAAGCTCCTGCACAAACTGCAGCATTGATACTGCCGCCTGCACGCGAGGATACTCTGTACTATTTCATGTCGTCATCGCGTTCCGTTCCCTAGTGGTTCCACCCGAGTCTCGAGTACAATCTGCTTTTCTTTTCGCGTTTTCGGACAAATATTTCCGAGACAAAGGTAAATAATTAATAATAAGAAAGCGCGAATGCGACCGCGAACACTTTGCGGAAGTAAAAGCTCCATACCAACCAAGATATTTGCAATACAGTCTATGCGCCTGGCGCAAGGTAATTTATGCGATGGAGTCGGGATATTCTTCATTTTCTCCGCGCCCGCCTGCCCTTTTCTAGTGAATTACCTCTCCGCTGAAACCTCGCGCGGCACTGCTTTGAACGATGCGATAAGGCAAGGAACGCGGTCCCAGTGACGGACACGCGTTATCTCGAGCCGCACGACAACAAGGTTACTAGGCGCCACGGCAACGCACGCCGAGCGGCGGCAGGTGCGCTGCTGCTCCATGGCTGCAGCAGCTGACAGCCCCGCTTACGCGCGCATCTGGGCGGCTAACAAAAGCTGCACGCGCATACACGCCAGCGCCTGCCCGCTTATACGCTAGCTCGTGCCGCGGGTCTTGCAAGTCCAGACCTTACCGATACACGTGCGGCCGCCACACTGTGCCCGTTCTGTGAACAGGCCGAGACAGGTGAACAGTATACCTCCTCCGCAAGGGGAGCCCTCTGGATGTCGCCGGTTGCGCTTCCGACTCCGTATCACACGGGTGCAAGATTTTAGCGCAATTCCTTTTCCGCGGCTCACAATGGGTGGACCGAATTCGTGCGCACAAAGGGAGATCAATGGCCCCGCCGCGGTGGCTCAGTGGTTAGGGCGCTCGACTACTGATCCGGAGTTCCCGGGTTCGAACCCGACCGCGGCGGCTGCGTTTTTATGGAGGAAAAACGCTAAGGCGCCCGTGTGCTGAGCGATGTCAGTGCACGTTAAAGATCCCCAGGTGGTCGAAATTATTCCGGAGCCCTCCACTACGGCACCTCTCCTTCCTTTCTTCTTTCTATCCCTCCTTTATCCCTTCCCTTACGGCGCGGTTCAGGTGTCCAACGATATATGAGACAGATACTGCGCCATTTCCTTTCCCCCAAAAAACCAATTATTATTATTATAGCTTCCACAAAGGTCAGGCCGATTGCGTGCGTCAGTGATATTATTACACGGAAGCGGCCGATATTGCCAGCGCGGGAGTTGTTTGCGCTGCCCAGGCAGAAGGCGCGAAACAGAGCGGCAAGAAAGGCTATTTTACAGGCATATTTTTAGCGCAAAGGACGGGACGAGATACAGACAAGACGTCCCGTCCTTTGCGCTAAAAATATGCCTGTAAAATCCGAACACCAACTAGCCCAACAACTCACCCTGTTGAAGAAAGGCTAATTCACGAATAACTCGCGACTGTGCACAAGGCACAGCCCGAGTGTTGCGCAGCTGAGTAAGGACACAGTTCGGTTTCACCCTCGTAGGGCCCCTACGTCAACGGGGGCAAGTTTGATAAATTTCAGCGCCCATTAAGTAACTGAGGAACAATCGCAGTCTTCCACTCGAATGTGCCCTAGTGGGATTCAACTCAATAACGAAGCGGCTTTTGCCCGTCAAAGGACGCCCTTCCAGCCAATGGCGTCAGCCGATTCTAATGAACCTGCTAGCGTGACAATGCAAGCAGCAGCGTGACAATGCAGGCAGGGGACTATCTCCGACCATGGAAGGAGGGGAGTATCCTCTTTCATCCGCCACTCCCTTCATTGTCACGCTAGTGGTGTCATGAAAATCGGCCGACGCCATTGGATGGAAGTGGGTCCTTTGTCGAGGAAAAGCCGCTTCGTTTTTGAGTTCTATCCGACTATATCGGGGAACGAAAGTCTCCAGGACACGCGAAAAGCTGTTTGACCACACAGTTGCCGTGGTTACCGACGATGACGTCACTTCTTCAGCACACGACACAGCAAAACGAGTAGTGCTTTCATTGAGTAGAACATGTTGGGGAGCTAGTTAGGTGCACTTTAACAGAAAAAAAAACTGGCGCCAAATCAGAAACACTCAACAAGAAAGAATAGACAGGTGCATCCGCACCAATGAGGTTTTGCAACACCAGAGCTATCGTACTCAGTTGCCACTCACGCGTCCTGGAGACGTCTGTCCCTCATATAGTACTTCAAGACGGGCACGTATTCATGAGAGGGAGGACACCTCCTCCCCTCCTCCAAAATTGAGCCCCCCCCCCCCCGATACAAGAAATTAACTTGGGACCCTCCCGAAAAAAAAAAAAAAGATCCTGGCTACACGCCTGCTCCAAGAAAGAGGCGGTGTTATTGGTATGTCACGCTATTTGTCATCATAACTTCAAATGTCAAAGACAGCGAACTTCACCCGCCTTCTACTTCTGCGTAGAGGCAAACATGGCAACCGTTATTCAACCTTCGAGAAAAATTACCTTGCAACAAACAAAAACAGTGCATGTGTGACTGCAAATTTTCGCTTCCAGGAATCGATATCAAGTTGTCGAATACAGGCAGCAGTCATATTCAAATACTGAATCCACAAGGCAAGAACTGGATTCTGCAATATGCCGCTGCAGAGGGCTCTGCATTAATTTTGGCACTGCAATACTACCTCCATACTTGCATGTAAAAATGATGTAGCGCAAATGAGACGAGCACGGGAGGGAGACACGTGCTCGCCTCTTTTGCGCTACATCATTTTTTGAAGTATGTGCCACCAACTCGCCCAGTAACCAATTTTATTCCTCCATACTTGGTCTTCAACGGAACCACGCCCACGACGTGCGGTCATATAGATGCGGACGGCGTAATTCACGCTCTACAAAGCAACGCGAGCTAAGCCACAGGAGACACTGAAGGATGGCGACATCGGCGTCGGTCTTTTGGCGACTTAACCGCAGTCGATCATGCCGTCCCTGTGCTCCATGCGTACTGTTCCAACGTAGCACCAGAAGCCTGCGCTCGTGGTGCACGACCGGTGCTTCACGCGCCGCAGAAGTGGGCGTGTCGGAACATGGCGTGCTGTGTATATGGTCACCGCCAGTTTCGGGCGCAGTGCAGAGGTCGAAGCGCTCGAGTCGCCTGGCGAGCATGTGTTCCATCACTCCGCCCACTTCGCGCCAGCAGCGCTAACGCCCACTCAGGTGTATGGCCTGTGCGTACGGCCCTGTCCGTTGTTTCGCGGGGCTATTCTCGTCCCGACAGAACTTAATGCATCAAGATAACAAAGGATGCACGCGTCAGGCACAGAAAGAAATGCCAAGAGGGGCGACTTCAGAATGATCTGAACTACGACGGAAATTTTCGAGTCGACGCCGCCTAACCAAGGCTGCGTCGTATATAGAGCGCTACATGGAAGCAAAACGCACAAAGCCCGTAATTATAGAGACGTACAGTGACCTAGCTGCATGCCTACCGGATGCCTCGCGGAGCCCCCCCCCCACACACACAATATTGATCAGTTACGTCGACGACAAATGGTGGGTTACCATCGGAAGTACGCTTGTGCAACGTGAACAGTTTGAGCCCACACCGGTTTTTTTTTCTGTTTTCAGTTAAACTCTCGACATCAGCCAATGCAGACGTAATAAAAACATTATGCACAGGAAAAAAAATAATAATAATAATAAATGACTCTCGATCCCTCACCGAATCTTCAGCAGCACCATCAAACTGCTAACAGAACGCAAAATGGAAATGCACTGCGTTATTGCGGTAGTATTTGTAGTTTACCTCGCTCATGTATGGCAGTACCGGATTCTCCCCCGGTTGGAGAGGCTATATACTGTAATTCGGGGAGATGAGCCAAGGCTCAAGCACGGCGCAACCTCATCTGCAGGCCGATGATTACAGCTAGGCACAGACATCTTTGCGCGTAGCGCTATTATGAATCAGCGGTTGTAGCTGCTTCACAGGGGTCTACTTTGTGCTACATTGTGCAAGGCTGCACTGTAAAAACACCTAACACGACCACACAATATAAAAATACTGAACAAGACTCTAACGGCGATCCTGCCGTGTCTGTCTTGTGAGCCATTTACCATCTGTGTGCATCTAAACCTTGCAAATATCCTGCGTGTAGATGATGTTTTAGTAGGATACAACTTAAAAAAAACAGAAGTTGTCAACACTGTGCCACGGTCCGCGGCGTCTTGTATTACTTCGCTAGCCAATCACAACAGTAAACGAAATCAGCTTTTTAATGTTTGACTTTATTAAACGAGCCAGCTATGAAAATTTTAGAACTTATCATTTTTTTCTTGTGATTTGCTTCTTGTTTAAGTAACAAGAAAAGATTTAACAACGGACTACTTTTTTGTCGTGGGGGAATTCTGTGCGAGGCCCTGAATGTGGGCGGAGCTTCACTGCAGACTTAAGTTGTATCCGACTATAGTATCATTGAAATGTAACCAAACACGAAAATAAAAAAATGTACAATCCCGTTTATTTATGGTCAGTACTTTAGCATAAACCAGTCCATTACGGTCATTTGGACATTTAAGCCCTAAATCTCATCCAGCAGACTTCTACAGATTAGTAAGTAAAAACACGTGCTCATGACAACTTATGGCACGTCGCGGAACGTCGAGAGACTGCAGCGTTTCAGCCGTCGATGGCAGTTATAGTTTCATTAACCGCGTTCAGAACACTTCGCAGATTTCACTTCGCCGGTTACATCACCAGTACCCCTACACACTGTCATACCCACCACAAGAACTGTGAACACACATTTCTGTTTTTTTTTTTTGAAGTGCAAAGGCTAGGAAGTGCGAACACTATAGTTCTGGGACACACAATGGCACCACTCATGATGCGACGCGATGCTGGAATCTTGCCAATGTGATCATAACTTATCACGGCTTTTGAACTGCCCACAACAGAGGTCGGTATTCGCGCAGCTTCCATGAAGCAAAGTACAAAGCACAGAGTCGGTTCCACTTGCGCTGAATGTGGATTATAGCCATTCAATTGTAGAGCACAGCTCAATCAAGAAATAAGTAAATAAGACGGCACGGCAGGTCACTGCAAAAATGACCGAGTTGTATTTTTGTCATGATGTAACACCTTTTAAAACAAACAAAACGCTTATGAACAGCATTCTCGTGTTCCCTGTGCTCAAAACAGCGCAAGTCAGCCTCTGGTTTTCGATAAGTGCGGCAAACAATGCACAGCGCCCGATGACTGTATTGACGTCATATCGGAAAGCACCAACAGCGACAAACACACCAGAAAGGTCTTGCTCATGAGTACAGAAAATATACCATGCCCACGTGGTGCGGCACGACTATATGTGCAGCTGCAATCGTTTCAATGTGCGTGAAAATCGCTCGTAACCTTTACGGACAATCGGTTGAAACGAAGTATGTATGTATATATATATATATATATATATATATATATATATATATATATATATATATATATATATATATATATATATATATATATAAAACTCACGCAAACGCCCTGCGCGTAAGATTAGCCGACTAGTACAGCTACAGTCGTATGTCATGCGAGTACATTCTCGAACGTCTCCAGTGCCATTAGGCACCGCTGTACATTTCCAGCACTCGCTGCTCATTAAATGCTGCGACGGATGTGTTCAATATCGATGAACGGAAGTCAGAAAGCAACGCCAGAAAATTTATTCTAAAAAAAATGCATGTCAGGGCTACCGGCTGCAAGACAAAATTCTACTTGTTCTTCGTATACGTGCATCTCTGTGATATTGACAAGGCTGGTGCAACGTATTTCGAGAAGATATACTGTACTCACGGGCAAATGGTCATTCATTTTTGCACGACCACCAAAAATTTTAAAAAACGTTAGGGAGCAACAATCAGTATTTGTACAGTATGACAACTGACGCGGGAAATTAGCGCGACTGGAGTAATAACTTGACATTAAAAGCAAAATCGCTGCGCGATCAATAAAACGACCAAAAGCACATAACGGCGCTATCGGCCCTTGGCTCATCGCGCTGCATTTTCGTTTTCAGCCATAAATCAATGAAGCCCAAAAAAATTACAACACGACATCAGTGGCTAATATTTTTCCGACATACCACGTTGTTTCGGTTTCTCGGGACGCGATGACAGACGCGCAACTTTGGCTCACTCGTGCAACCCATACCGCCACGAGCGCGTTAACGCGCGGACACGCTATTAGACCAGCATCGGCAACTGACCAGGCCCACGCGTGAATTGTCATGAACGATGCTCTGAGCCTCTGACGTGCGGAGTTCTCGAGATCATGAATTCAGCCCGCGACCGACGACAGCTGCACGGTGCCCCGTTTTGGGTCCAGACTCAATTCTGCGCTTCTCGCCAGAAGGAGAAACTGAGTTCACGAAACTGCAGCCATATAGCTCGCCTGCTGCTGTGCCAGCACCCGGCGACGCTGACACGGGGAAAGCTTTTTTGACCGCCGCCCGCATTCTGGACTCGGCATCAGTGTCTGTACCCCGCCGCGGTGGCTCAGTGGTTAGGGCGCTCGGCTACTGATCTGGAGTTCCCGGGTTCGAACCCGACCGCGGCGGCTGCGTTTTTATAGAGGCAAAACGCTAAGGCGCCCGTGTGCTGTGCGATGTCAGTGCACGTTAAAGATCCCCAGGTGGTCGAAATTATTCCGGAGCCCTCCACTACGGCACCTCCTTCTTCCTTTCTTCGTTCACTCCCTCCTTTATCCCTTCCCTTACGGCGTGGTTCGGGTGTCCACCGAGATATGAGGCCGATACTGCGCCATTTCCTTTCCCCAAAAACCAATTATTATTATTATTATTATTATTATTATTATTATTATTATTATTATTATTATTATTATTATTATTATTATTATTATTATTATTAGTGTCCGGTGGGCGGACGCGTCCCATCACTAGCGCTCAGCTTCGCCCCAGCGCCGCAGGGAACTTGCGAAGCTCAAGTACGCAGCACTCACCGGCGAACTCCCGAGCAGCGGGCAGAAGGCGAGGCGTGAACGCCGGCGGCGCCGAGTCAAAAGACGGCACGCCGGCCGGAGGCAGCGGACCTAGCTGGAGCTGGCGTGTCACGACACGCGAGAGCAGCTGCTGGACGGCACGCTGCGGACACGGAAGCGCGCGCCAGCCGCCTCGGGAAAAGTTCGCCGTGCTCCAGAATTCACCCGCACCGCGCAAGCCCATGGGGGGTTGACCCGAGAGACGCCTTATGCGAAGACAGCGGAAGCGAGGTCGAAGCGGATCAGCTCTTCACCGGTAATTTGTATATGTGCCGCAAGCCACGCGCATATTCCCATGGTAGCTCCTTTCATGGAAAATGGCATTCACGCAAGCAACTGCAATGCAGATAATAATAATAATAATTGGTTTTTGGTGGAAAGGAAATGGCGCAGTATCTGTCTCATATATCGTTGGACACCTGAACCGCGCCGTAAGGGTAGGGACAAAAGCAGGGAGTGAAAGAAGAGAGGAACAAATAGGTCCGTAGTGCAGGGCTCCGGAATAATTTCGACCACCTGGGGATCTTTAACGTGCACTGACATCGCACAGCACACGGGCGCCTTAGCGTTTTTCCTACACAAAAACGCAGCCGCCGCGGTCGGGTTCGAACCCGGGAACTCCGGATCAGTAGTCGAGCGCCGTAACCACTGAGCCACCGCGGCGTGGCTGCAATGCAGATGCGTATTGCGTATTCTTATGTGCTCTGATAAGAAATCACACGTATTCTCTATGCAGGCGCGCTGAATGCGAAGAAAAAACGAACGCGCTCCTCCGCGCCTAACCCCCCTCCTTAAAAAAACAGCAGTGAAAGGGCACCTAAAAAAAATGGCCAAGCCAGAACAAACGGTAAATATATTAATACCCCTGCCACGCGGGCACCGCAAATGCCTTTGAGAATAAGGTCCTTAAGTTCAAAGACGTAAGGAGCGAGTCGGCACGCCGGCTGCACGGTGCCGCGTTCAGGATCCATTGTTTGATTTATAGGGTTTAGCGTCCCAAAGCGACTCGGGCTACGAGAGACGCCGTAGTGGAGGGTTCCGAATAATTTCGACCACCTGGGTTTCTTTAACGTGCACTGACGTAGCACAGCACACGGGCCTCAAAGGCACTACGCCTCCATCGAAATGCGACCGCAGTGGCCGGGATCAGATCGAACCCGCGTCTTCCGGGTCAGCAGGCGTGCAACACAACCACTGAGCCACCGCGACGACTCCAGCTGCAAGTGAACGACCGTGTACATATTGAGGAGTTTAACGCCCTTGCATCGTGGGCAACACTTATCCACACTCAATCAATCAATCAATCAATCAATCAGCCAGCCAACTACTCGCTCGCTCGCTCGCTCACTCAGAGAAGAGTCATTCGTGAGGGGCCCAACACTGCATGTTGTAAGCTGGTGCGTTGCGATGACAAAACTATTACAGCTAAAAAATAAGAGATCAAAAAGAAACAGACACTGATACACAAAGCTTTGACAACAAATAGAACTTTTATCAAATCAGAACACACACACGTACGACCTATAAAAATTGTCCGAAATACCAAACGACAACAAAAAAGGGAAAAAAGAACAATAAGCGTACTACACCGTAAGCCAAATTCACCCACGGAAATTATCAGCCTCGCAAAGTTCCCGGAAGACCGGTGGGGCACAAGCAGTGTACGCACATACTCGGCAGTAGATCGCTAAATGTTAGTATCCTGCGCGTCTAACGTGCATAGCGTCATTACAGTCCCAGCGTTGAGCAGCCTCCGCAGCACCGACAGACATGAGCGACGCCAGAAACTTCGTGGATTGTGAATGTGCCATCACCATCTTGTGTCCCAGCTTCCTGCCCTGGGTCATGAACGGGCGGCAGCAGGGCGTCCAAGGCAGCTTTGCCATAGCCGACCGCTAACGGCATCACTGCTTGGCCGGAACCGACGGGACCGTCAGGATGAGGCAGCCGTGGAAGCGCAGTGCCTGGTGGTGCTGCGCCGCTGTGCCGCAGCGCGATCGAACGCAGCCTTCCGGATGGAGTCGAGGACACACTTGCTAGTGTACTCGCCTGTCTGAACGGCCAGCTGGCGTGTCGGCAGTCGGATCACGGCTGCTAGCATCTTCGACGACTGGCACGAAGGGTCTGTCCAAGCACCGTCGCTCGGTGGCGTGAATACAGCCGTCGTGCAGGACCAAGTCTGGGCGGAAGCCGGGATAGCCCTACCGGCCATGGCAGTCTTATCGCCGTAAGAAGCGTGAACGGCCACGGACTTGGCACACTAGGCGCGGCGCAGACTTCGCAGAAGCAGGAAGCACTGGAGCTAGTCCTCAAAGCTCCCGAACGGTCCGCGACACAGAACAACAGCGTCCAGCTTGACGAACTCGACGCTCGTGGAACGAAGCTATGCCGACGTTCGCAACCGATGTCCACGTCAACGGCCAGTGATGGCGATGCCACTGCGGAGCCCACGAAACATTTCACACGTGCGACGCACAAATTTTTTGAACTTCATCTTACGGTTAAGACTACTGAGGCAAACATTATTTTTAATGCCAAGCGATTGGGGCCTCGTATTGCAAAAAAAAGATGATAAAGAATGTTTACAATATTAGTACACAGTGCGAAAGCCCGGCGTAAGATGGCAGGTGCTGCCACCGGTGGAATTTGTGCGATCCAGGTTGGTCTCGGAAAGACAAGACAAAGGTTGGTCGATTTTGCTCCGGTCAGACTCACCGGATTAGTGCTAATCCCACCTGGTTTCTCCGTAACAAAATTTCCTGATTCGTCAATTAGGAACTAACGTCCTCAGGCTCACGCGAACCCAAAGGACCCAATAAAAGAGAACCACCAGATTTGAATTTCCGAAGGACTCCTAAAATTTGGCACTCGGCAGACCTCTAAAAAATTTGGCACTAGACCCACCCACAAAATCTGACACTTCGCCGCAGTCCCAAAATTTGACACTTGTCCCCGGCTCGAAAATTTGACACTTCGCCCATCTCAAAATATGGAATTTATCCCATCCCAAAAATTTGGCATTTGGCCGATCTCAAAAATATCGGCTCCATCACAACGCACCCGCCGCGGTCGGGTTCGCGGCGGCTGCGTTCTGACGGAGGCGAAACGCTAAGGCCCCCGTGTGCTCTGCGATGTCAGTGCGTGTTAAAGATCTCCAGGTGGTAGAAATTATTCCGGAGCCCTCCACTAGGGCACCTTCCTTTCTTCTTTCACTCCCTCCTTTATCCCTTCCCTACGGCGAGGTCCAGGTGTCGGCTGATATGCGAGACAGATACTGTGCCATTTCATTTCCCTAAAAACCAATTTTCATTTTGACCTCCTAAATTCCGGCAGTTGGTCCACCCCAAATATTTCCCATTTGACCCACGACCCTGTACATCCTGAGGAGTATACCGCCCTTACATCATGGGCAACACTTACCCACACTCACTCACCCACTCACTCCTCTGACAGAACAGTCATTCATAAGGGGCACAACACGGTATGTTCTAAGCTGGTGCGTTGCGATGACAAAACTATTACAGCTAAAAAATAAGAGATCGAAAAAGAAGCAGACACCGATGCATAACGCTTTGACAACAAATAGAACGTTTATTAAATCAGAACATATACGCGTATAACCTATAAAACAATTGTCCGAAATACCAAACAAAACAAAAATCCCATAAAAAACAATAAACGTACACTACACCGTGAGCGAAATTAGGCCACGGAAATTATCAGCCTCGCGAAAGCTTCCCGGTAGACCGGTGGGGCACAAGCAGTGTACACACATACTCGGCAGTAGATCGCGAAATGTTAGTTTCCTGCGCGTCTAACGTGCATAGCGTCATTACTGTCCCAGCGTTGAGCAGCCTCCACAGCACCGACAGACATGAGCGACGCCATCACCTTCTAGTGTCCCATGGCTGCCTGCTGTTCATGAATGGGCGGCTGCAGGGCGGCGATGGTAGCTTCGCCCAAGGCGACCGCTAACGGTCAACAGTAGCTGCTTGGACGCAACCGTTGGGACTGTCAGGACCGTCAGGATGAGCCAGACGTGGAAGGGCAGCGCCTGGTGGTGCTGCGCCGCTGTGCCGCACCGATCGAACGCAGCCTTCCGGATGGAGTCGAGGACACACTTGCCAGTGTACTCGGCTGTCTGAATGGCCAGCTGGCGTGTCGGCAGTGGGAACACGGCTGCTAGCATCTTCGACAACTGGTACGAAGGGTCTGTCCAAGCACTGTCGGTCGGTGGCGTGAATACAGCCGTGGTGCAGCACCGAGTCGTGGCACAAGCCGTGATAGCCCAGCTGGTCATGGCAGTCTTAACACCGTAAGAAGCGTGAACGCAGCGATCGAACGCAGTCTTCAAGATGGAGTCGAGGACACACTTGCCAGTGTACTCGGCTGTCTGAATGGCCAGCTGGCGTGTCGGCAGTGGGAACACGGCTGCTAGCATCTTCGACAACTGGTACGAAGGGTCTGTCCAAGCACTGTCGGTCGGTGGCGTGAATACAGCCGTGGTGCAGCACCGAGTCGTGGCACAAGCCGTGATAGCCCAGCTGGTCATGGCAGTCTTAACACCGTAAGAAGCGTGAACGCAGCGATCGAACGCAGTCTTCAAGATGGAGTCGAGGACACACTTGCCAGTGTACTCGGCTGTCTGAATGGCCAGCTGGCGTGTCGGCAGTGGGAACACGGCTGCTAGCATCTTCGACAACTGGTACGAAGGGTCTGTCCAAGCACCGTCGCTCGGTGGCGTGAATGCAGCCGTCGTGCAGGACCCAGTCTGGGCACAAGCCGAGATAGCCCAGCTGGCCATGGCAGAACACCGTAAGAACGGTGAACGGCCGCGGACGGCGCACTTCGCGCTGCGCAGACTTCGCAGAAGCAGGAAGCACTGGAGCTTGTCCTGAAACCTCCCGAACGGACCGCAAAACCGAGAACAGCGTCCAGCTTGACGAACTCGACGGGCGTGGAACGAAGCTATGTCGACGCTCGCAAAGGATGTCCACGTCATCTGCAACTGATGGCGATGCCACTGCGGAGCCCACAGGGACATCTTGACACGTGCGACGCACAAATTAAACGAAGTTCAACTTAGGGTTAAGACGACTGGCGCAAACATTATTTTTAATGCCAAGCGTTCGGGGTCGTATTGCAAAAAAAAAAATATGAGAAATATTGTTTACAATATTCGTATACAGTGTGAAAGCCCGGCGCAAGATGTCAGGTGCTGCCACCGGTGGAATTTGTGCGATCCAGGTTGGTCTCGGACAGACAACACAAACGGTGGATGATTTTGCTCGGGTCAGAGCCACCCGAATAGCGCTTACGTGCTAAAACTACCCGATTTCTCCACAACAAAATTCCCTGATTCGTCAATTGGGAAGTGACGTCATCAGGCTCACGCAAACCAATGTGACCCAATAAAGAGAACCGCCAGATTTGAACTTCCGAAGGACTCCTAAAATTTGGCACTCGGCAGAGAGCACTTTCAAACCTTGAATTCCGAAGGACCCCCAAAATTTGGCGGCCGCGTTTCGATCTAGGCGAAACGCAATGGCGCCCGTGTGCTGTGCGATGTCAGTGCACGTTAAGGATCCCCAGGTGGTCGAAATTATTCCAGAGCCCTCCACTACGGCACCTCTTTCTCTTTTTCCTATTTTACTCCAACCTTCCTCCCTCCACTTACCGCTCGGTTCGGGCGTCCATCGAGACAATTACTGCGCCATTTACTTTCCTCAAAACCCAATTTTCCCCCCAAATTTTGCAGTAGTCAGACCTCCAAAAAATTTGGCGCTTGACCCACCCACAAAATTTGACACGTCGCTCCAGCCCGAAAATTTGGCACTTAGCCTCGGCTAGAAAAGTTGGCAAGTGACCCATCTAAAATTGGAAAATTGTTTTTGGGGAAAGGAAATCGCGCAGCATCTGTCTCACATATCGGCGGACACCTGAACCGCGCCGTGGTGGTGGTGGTAGTGGTTTTATTAAAAATAATAGTAAAAAGGAAGGAAAAGATTTTTGCTAGCCCCGGCATCTGCCATCGATACTGAAGCACCTGAGCTGGGGCAGCGGAAAAAAAAAAGAATAGCAGGCAGAATGGAGAAATGAAATGAAAGAGGTGAGGGGACAGGAAGAGAGGATAGGGGAAGAAGTAATATGTACAAACTATTTACACAATAAGAAATGTGTCCAGGTTGCGCACGATCAGTTCATTTTCGAGGAATTAAATCACACACGCGCACAACACTGTGTTGGTTACAACTGGAGTGGGGCGTCCAGTGATTAATCGTTCAAGGTAGAACTCGCGGAGCGTTCGGTCACTGTGTGTAACTACCTGACGAAGAACAGACAGGACGTCAAGCCCGTGTGTTCGAGGAATGCACAGAGGCTCACCAAAGTTCGCTCACGAGTGCACGCACTGCCCTGCGGCCACAACAGCGTCTTGATGGAGTCTGGTAGTATGCCCTGCGCCCTATAGGCCGCGAGCATAACGCGACGAGCATCGGCGAACGCGGCACAGTGAAGGAGCAGGTGTTCTAGTGTTTCCACTGCACTGCATCCGTCACACACAGCACTCGTCGTTCCCCGGGCCACACGCAGCCAATGCGCGCGCGGAGGATCATTGCACGTTGTGACCGTGTAATTGCGCGACAGCCGTTGACACTGTCGATGCGCTTACCTCCCGCGATGCGTGGGTCGGGGTTCTGCTTTCGGAGATGGTCATGGATGTCCATGACCATCTCCGAACCGCGCCGTAAAGGAAGAAATAAAGGAGGGATTGGAAGAAAAAGGAGCTGCCGTAGTGGAGGGCTCCGGAATAATTTCGACCACCTAGTGATCTTTAACGTGCACTGACATCGCACAGCACACGGGCACCTTAGCGTTTCGCCTCCATCGAAACGCAGCCGCCGCGGTCGGCTTCGCACCCGGGAACTCCAGATCAGTAGCCGAGCGCCCTAACCACTGAGCCACCTCGGCGGGGTATTGGCCCATCTCCAAAATATGGAATTTATTCCACCCCAATAATGTGGCACTTGGTCCACCAAAAAATATGGCAGTTGGCCTATTTCGAAATTATGGGCTTGGTCCACCCCCAAATTTCCGGCCGTTGGCGCACCCCAAAAATCTGCTATTTGGCCCACTAAATTTGGGAGTTGCCCCACCTCCAAAATATTTCCCACTTGGCCCACACCCCAAAATTTCGGTGTTGGTCCACGTGTAAAAAATTTGGCGGTTCGCCGTGCACTTCACATGGGTCAAGCTGCTATAGTGGGTGGATATGCAGTTTTGGCTTGAATAGGTGACGTCACGTTAAGAAGGCGGGAAAATCTGATTTCAACCGGTTTTGGCAGGAAACGTACGGCGGTGGGGCGCCGAGCGTCCGTCTGTCAGGAGCTCACAGATAGGAAGGCGGCATTTTCGGTGTCTCTCAGAAGCGGTTCTCTGCGTTTCTGTGTTCTCATTGCAGGCCCGCTGGATGCAAAACACAAACGAACGCTCCCCTCCGCGCATGACCGCGCCTTACGTCGCTAGGGGGCCGGCAAGTGCGAACGCGCTTCGCATCGGCTCTGTACAAACACGGCGATTTCATCTGAATTTCGACCCACTTAGTGCCCATCTCTTCACTGCGCCGTTCGCAAAAGTAAGCGCTACCATCTGTTCAAATTTGGTGGCCGTCGGTCCCCTCTAACTGAGCCCACGGGCCGAAAACCGCCCTTTGCCGATCAGCTGCCGCATTAGGCCTCGCGACACCGTGCGCCAAGCTTAAGACGCTTCGACCTCTCCTACATCGACAGTATGGAGGCCCAAGTGATCAGAGAGACCATGAACTCAAAGGACTATGATCCCAGGGACTGGAACCATATCCTGAGTTTACCTACCCGTCAGAAAGGAGCACCGAAAATCCGGACCAGGCGAACGCCATCACCGGCTCACGACCTCTAGATTCCGTACACCAAGCGTCCCAGCTGCGCGCAACGCGTCTCGCAGCGCAAAGGTCGCAACGCCAGCCGCGGTTGCCTGATGATGCCTACAAGATAGTGTTTCGTTCAAACGGGGGACTTACCTTAAACGACCTTCAACCGCGCCAGTTCGCCTGGCCCTGATAACTGCAGCCAAGGACCTCCAAGCCCCAGACGCCACCAAATTGCGTATCCACCCCTAAACAACGTCTGCACAATGAGTACCCCGCATCAAAATGACGCGCTACGCCTGGTCGCCATAAAACAAATCACCATTCGAACTCAAGCCTACGCCATAACCGCCTACATCACCCCCCCCCCCCCCCCCCGGATGGTGCAGTAAGAGTAGTAATCACTAACGCCTACTGGGAAGAAACCCCAGCAGAGATTCTGGAAGACCTCATCACGGGCAACCCTGGCGTCCCCATCATTGATGCACGCCGCATGGGACAGACCCGTTCGATCCTCATCACCTTCCGGGCGGGTCCGGTGCCCCGAACCGTCTCCTACGCAGGCGGACTCCACAGCTGCACTTTATAAAGAGGATACCTGGACGCTTGCACAAACTGTAGAAAACCAGGGCATCGCGCGGATTTGTGTACCCTTCAGCGTACGCACAACTGTTCAAGATGCGGTATCCCGCATTCCCGAGAGGACACCCCGACATGCACCCCAGCCTGCATACTCTGTGGAGGCGCCCACATTACGGCTACGAAAGGTTGCAAAGCGAGGAGACGCCGCTCTCCGCCCGCTTCACCGCAACAGCACATCTCCCGCACACCGGAGCGAGACTCAGAACGCGCCAGAGTTCGTCGCTCCAGCAAGTCTCGCTCATCGTCTCGTCGCTGCCAGGACCAACAGCCTCCACAACTTTCCTGGGCGGACAGAGTAGCAGGCAACAGACTCAAAGCTACCAGCAAGCCCTCAACCACCCCCACCCCCCGCCCACACAGGTGGACCCCCGTGACCGGGATCTCCAGGCCCTGCGAGAGGAGGCGAGTCGTCTTACCTCTCTCATCAAGACCCCCACCCCCACCCTTCTACCGCTTCCGCCAATAGTCCCTCTCACGCAACCCACGCCGCTACCTCAAACACCCACTGAAAAGATGGAACAATCGGGCTCCCAAACCCCCCCTCATACCCACCCAAGAAAAAGCGCACAGCAGAGCACCGTCACCCAGACCGACCTTCAATGCCTAGGGGTCCGCATGGACGCTAAACTCGCAGTCTAGAGGCAAAATTCAATCACCTCATCGACCATCTGTCCCAACACTTCGAGCAACAAATTGAAGCGGCATTTACGCGCCGGTGCACACTCTTGAGATGAGCCTTGCACTGTACGACACCCGCCTCCAAACAATAGAGCAGGCCCTTCCCTCGCTGCACGTACCCAATTCCCCCCATCAATCCCGCCCACCTACCCCACAGAACTCCTTACCCAACCCACCTACCCTAACCCCACCCAAGCTACAGTATGGCGGGGCGACCAGCTAATTCCCTATCAATTCTGCAATGAAACTGCCGCCGCCGGGGCAAGCGCGCACCCCTCCAACTCCTCCTTCCCACACTTCCCACGCCCCACATCCTCCTCCTTCAGGACACACATTCCCCTGCCATACTTCCCAGCTACACATCCGCTCACTCGGACGCAACGAATACACCCAGGGCTTCCACACACATACATCGCTCCATTACACACCAAACGCATCAGATCACCTAAGAGACACACTGCGTGATCACAGAAATCATACCAGATGCACACTCTACACCATCCAATTTTGCTGCAAATATATACTACCCACCGTCTCATCCGATGGCTTCACTGGAAACGCTACTGCGAGATTTCCATCGTATTGCAGGCAAGCATCCATTGATTATCGGAGGGGCCTTCAACAGTCAGCATATTGACTGGTGCTACCGCACCACCACGGGACGAGGAAGGCGACTCTGGTCCTTGGTACATGAGCTCCGCCTCACAATCCACAACTTTAACACTACCACGAGAATTGGCAACAGTGTGAGCGCGGACACCAGCCCAGACTTGACACTGAGCCGCAACCTTGCGGGTATTACGTGGAACACAACACAACACACATTAGGGAGCGATGATTACATCCTCTCGGTTACAGTACCGTACAAAGAACGACCCTTCACCTAACACACAAACTCACCAAGTGGGATGCGGTCCGCGCCGCACGGGCGGCCCTTCCTGACGCTCCCATTACAGACATTGACCAGTGGGTGGCATCGCTCATGAACGATGTCTCCGCACACACTCGAACCCTTGACACCACACCAGATACGCCCACCCTCGACACTCGCCTGGCCCTCCTATGGGAGGCCCACCATAGCATCCTAGAGCGCTGGAAAGGGCAAAAGCTCAATCAGACCCTTAAAAAACGGCTATCCGCCCTGCAAACACAAATTACACTCTTAATCGTGTAACCTTTGTGTATATCCTTATCATTATTTAACCTTTATCTTAGAGGTTACACGGCTCAACGTTTTTATGTTTTCCTTCTTTGCAAGGTTTAAAGGTTTACATACTCCTTTACAGATGTCACAACATAAATTTAGAAGTACGCGGTTCGTGTATACCTTTAACCTATATATCTGATCGAGTGCGTGCCGCATACATCTATGTATACGTTTAAGTTTTTGCGAAGTTGCCACATTCGGCGAGGAGGATCAGGAAAGGAGCTTGAGTTCAAATAGCGCGCGCAACTGTATTGGATTGAAATGCCTTGCTTTGGGATGAGCGGCTTGGGTGGCTTTGAGTTCGGCATTTTTATGGCAGTCAAACACGCTACTGAATCTTTTCACTGTTGTAAAGTATAATATGTAGCAATTGAAAATACAAAAAGTTTTATAATGCTTGCGGGTAGGTATGATCTACTTTATAGCTATCCGAGTGTCTTCTGTGAACGATACCAAAGGCGCTGCAGTGCTGCTTGTCGTCCCACTGCTTGACTGGGTACACGTGTTGTGCGTTTGCGGTATGCGTTTGCGATGCCTGTCAGGCATAGACACATTTGCGGAATATTACACGGCCGCTGCAATTAACAGCAGTGTGAGTGCAAGCAGTACATGGTGGTGTGTACCGTCGACATGGCCGAGGACAGAATTCGATGCGACTACTGCGACCACAGCCCCAGCAGCCACAGCAGGATCGCCGATCTCGGTGAATATAAAGTTTCGTTATGCAGCAGTTGTCTGTTTTCCAAATTTCCTGCCCTGACAAGCAAAGGTGCCTCTCGTATAAGAAAAATAAGTGTCCTAGAAGCAAGACGCTGCAAATTTTTTAGCTGTTCTGTGTTGTATTTTGTTTTCGCCTGATATTGACAGGCTTCTCCCGCGCCCAAGTATTACACGTTTTGCTTTCACGGGCGCGCATTGCTTCTGTCGCTTAATATTGAAACGATCTCAAGTAAGAAGTTTCACGCAGCATGTTTCGACTGATTGGGTGTCTGCAGTGCTGTTTGCGCTAAAAGCGTCGGCCACCAGCAGACTGTTATTCACACCGCTGTCATGCGCTCGCGCCTGACATGGGACGAAAGTTTTTTGTTCTCTCTGCGGCTCATGTGTCTTGCCTCCCGCGCTCGACTCATCCGCCTTGCCATTCACGCGTTTGCGTGAGCGCAGTAGGGAAAAGACGCTCAAACTGATCGACTTTTAGCAGTGCGCCCATTAATCTGACAGCCGAGTCCGCGAGAACGAAACAAAATATATGCTTCAGATACGGTTCACCGAATCACAGTAGCACTGACTCCGCGCACATGTCAGCTGCTTGTTACCTTTGTGAAAAAAAAAATAAATATGACTGTGGCTTCTGCTCAAGCAGTGTCAGTCTCACTTAGCGGGTAAACTGCTCCCCGTGGCCACAAACCTGCGGACTGCCGTTGAATCACTCCCGTTCATGAATAAATGCAGAGTGGCGCACGAGAAGAAGGCCCTCGGCGTGATGCTTCGTGTTATTTGCCCCTTTGCATGAGTCTGCTACCGGCTTGGTCGCAATGGTGCTCCGCACGTGTGCAGTCACACGGAGCCTTGTTCACGCTCAGTGTGAATGACCCTCTACTGCGTCTTTATTGCACTCCTGGCTTAAGTGTCAGACTGGTGCGAAACGCACGGGCCTATGCCTTGGATATACAGCGTCGAACTGAATAATTTAGATGAAGTAACACATCATGATGAAAATAAATTATGTCCAGGTAGGATGGGATTATTTTTCTTTTGTTTTGCTACATGTCTTAAAATTCTCTTTTTACGCATGACAAGAACCATCGAATTCAACAGAATGTGTACATGGGAACTTGGATGCTCGGTCTTGTGAGAACTTGCTTTCACAAGGTGCTCAAGCCCATGGAGGCCACGGTGTGTGTCATTCATATCCACATAGGTTTTCTATGTGAATAGGAGCTATAGCATGGTGTTTTGGTTTTCTGCAGGCCCAATTATGCAAGACACTGAGCAGCAGAATAATGCATCTTCATCTGTGCTGTCAAGCTCTCAACCTGGATGTTGCAAAGGTGAATCAACTGTCTTTTTGCCCGCAATATAAACTCAGTTGTAATATTCGTCAGCGGGGATTTTGTGGAAAAACGCTTGTAACTATGAATTTTACATCCCGGATCAGTGATAACAGCTTATCTTGAGTTTTAGTTGTGACGCCTATCCATGTCTGAATTGCTTAGAAGTTCAGCAGGTTACCGCTTCCTTCTTAATTGCTTTGGTTTTAAGCTCTTGCACCACGACCACAAAGGTCATTTGTGCAAAAGCACCCGCATACGCTCACCAACACTGACAAAGAGTCTTGATTGATCTTGTATTGCTCGACACCTATCAACAGTGGCGTCATGTTGATTTGAAAAAACCATGATAACATAGATGCTTCTATATCTGGTCCAGCTGCCCCTAAATTTTACCGCGCTCAACATGATAGTGGTCTCCAAGTGTGGCCCCCCACACCCAAAATTTGACCTTGGCTGATTTGGACCAAAATCCATCTCAAGCCATAATTGACCTCGCCCAACACAATGGTGACCTCAAAATTGGGGCGGGGCCAACCCCAAAATTTCCCCCACCCACCTGGGAAATTTGACCTTGGTTGATTTGGACCAAAATCTGTCCATCTATAATTGACTGCACCCAACATGATGGTGGCCTCTAAATTTGGCCCACTCACGCCCAAAATTTGACTGGATAATTTGGATCAAAATCAATGTCCACCCATAATTGACCGCACCCAACATGATGGTGACCTCCAAATTCGGCCCTGGCCATTTTCAAACTTTGGCATGAGCCACTTCCTAAAATTTTACCTCGGCCAGTTCACACTAAAATCGATGTCCAGCCATGACTGACCGTGCCGAACATGATCAAGTAAAGCCAAAAAACAGTTACAACCCTGAGAACTTTTTTCATAAACGCTCAGGATGAATGTAATTAAGCTAGGGTCGTTTTGACCTGTTTGAAGGCTGGTGTCTTATTTATGTCTTCCAAAATGAAAGAGTGGTTATGCTATTGACCATCCAATTTTTTGGGCAGGAGTGCATTGTTCACTGAACAGGTGAGCTAAAATTTTCTGCCTTTTGAACAGGTTTGGTTTGGTTTATGGGGGTTTAATGTAAAGAAACAAGGAAACGAAGAAGCAGGAACAGCAATTCTCCGGAAAGAAGCGCCTAGCTTGGGTAAAGTGCTACAAAGCAGAAACAGACGGCAACAGAAACCTGGGCGCCCTTGGAGACATCCGAACGGCGGTGCCCCGAAGAGAGTGGACAAAAGACCACCAACAGCCCAGCGCCTTTAATTGGCAGCAACATTGGGGAGAGCCGCGCGGTCAGCTACAGACGCGGCTTCAGCTCTACACGCCCGCAGGCGGTCCCCTTCCCGAATGAACTCCAGATGTCAAACACGGCGCAAGTGTGGGGGTGGGGACGCGACCACCAAACCATGTGCATGTGCGGGTGACAGAGAAAGAGTGCCTCATGGGCATTGAGGGTGAAAAAGCGTGTGGACGGGGCCAGTGCAAAAAGAAGAGCCGTTGGAAGATGTGTGTAATGCCTCTTGAACATAGACAATGTTTTTGTTATCGTTAAACAGATTTATCCCTGTGTGATTTTTCCGCTGTTATTCGAACCCCAAAAGTTTTAAAATTCAGAGTTGTAGCATTATCGCTAGATTTAAAAGAAGCTACTCTATGTACATTACATTTAACGTCCCAAAGCAACTCAGGTTATGAGAGACGCTGTATTGAAGGGCTCCGGAAATTTCGACCACCTGAGGTTCTTTAACGTGCACTGACACTGCACAGTACACTAGAATTTCGCCATCGAAATTCGACTGTCGTGGCCGGGATCGAACTTGCGTCTTTTAAGCCAGCAGCCGAGCGCCATAACTCCTCAGCTACCACGGCGGCCTTTTGAACAGGAAACATTCAACTAAAATTGATGTCACTGCTCTGACACCCTTAATGCTGAAGGTCAATCGAAGTGCAGTACCTAAACAATCTAGTGCTGCAGGCTTTGAACCAGCCATTACAGTGAAATTCAAGCTCATAAATTTTTTCTCCTTAAACCAGATGGGCCCTTGCATCCTTGAAGATTGGACAGAATTTATGTTTAGTGTTTTCGTAACATGATGGCAGTTGTGACTATAATACCTAATTCGTATGTGGTCGATCACTGTTCTGTATTATAATAGTTGTAGTAAAGTTATAAACTGAGAAGGCATATAATTTTTGTTTTATGCAGATTCCTTGCCCTGGACAGGTGAAGAGTGCCCAGTCCAATGCGAAGACACCACAGAAGGCAGAAATGAGGCGTACAGTTCCTATCAAGGTAAACAATTATGAAAGGGAGATAGTTGCTCTGACATTTTCAGAGCTTTGCTTAATATTGCTAGTAGCATCTGCTCAGTATATGCTCACCTGCTTAAGGCAACATTGAGCTAATATTACATGTGTGTTAATTTTAATTGATCTTTCTCAAGAATGCAAAAATATTGTTGATAATATTGCATGTGTGTTAATTTTAATTGATCTTTCTCAAGAACACAAAAACATTGTTTTTTAACAGTATTTTGCATTTCTATTTACCACTTTTTATCAATGTAGTGACCTTGTTTTTACAAATGGCAGATGCAGGCTCTAAGTTATGCAAATTATATTCTTTCATTATAGCCCCAGTGCAGGATGCACATGGAATGACTCCTACACAAGCAGTCGCAAACCAATGCACCGAATCACTAAGAACAACCAAGGTCAGCAAGCATGTCTACACATTGTGCAGGTTTACACCAAGGCATTTCTGGGCTTTTTCTCGACATGTAAACAATGTTCACATGAACAAAGCTCTAACTGTGTGTTGTGCATGTCACCTTCAGTTTCCCTGCATTACTCTTTACCGAAACCACATTAGTAACGAGTGTTGTGGGCCCCAAACTAAGGAGCTATCGCCTCTTTAAAATGTCCCTACGCTTTCCATCAGGCCTTCTGTTTCTGTTGCGCCTGCGTTAGAGCACACTTCAGTTTCCTGTGTTAATGTGAGTTGAGATCAGTAATGGTCTGGAACCCACAGAAAACCTGTGTTCTTCGGATTTGTTGTCAAAGCTGTCCTGTTTAGCTAGGCAACTTGAGTCTAAGCACAGGTACTGAAAAAGTTGTTGTGGACACGGTTGTAAGCAATGTTTCAGATATTTTGACAATTGCTGGATCTTCCATTGATGCGTCTTGCATTTGTTCTGGCAAGCTAGGAAAGTTGCTGTATCAGTCACAGGGAATATACTTTCCTCCGAAAGAAGTAACACTGCCATCTAATCCGAAGGCATATATTGTTCCTTTGAAGTCTTTGCTTGAAAACCTACTTCAGCACCCTAAGCTAGCACACTGTTTCGAGGCAGGGCTAAAAACTTCGGACAGTGAACTCCTCCGAGACTTCACAGATGGCACCAGTTATCAGACACATCCTGTAGCAGCGCTTTGCGACAAGAACAAATTTGTAATGGTGCTGTACTGTGACGATATTGAACTTGCCAATGCCATTCGAATGAAAAGAGGTTTAAGAGGCAAGCTCACAGTTTTTTATGTGACCTTTGTAAATATCAAGCCATTTGATCGATCCAAGGTGAACATTTTTTTTCTGGGTGTTGGTAGGTCAAAGGATCTGAAGTCGCAGGCTGCAAGACGTCTACTACTTGACGATTTTATCGTGGCAGTAAACCAGCTTCAAGCTGGATGTCAACTGAAAACCGCTGATGGTGAAAAAACATTCTTTGGATTTTTGCCGGCCTACATTGGAGACTCTCTAGCATGCCATAATTTTGCAGGTTTCAAAGAATGTTTTGCTAGAAATGTGCGAATGGCCTGCAGGACATGCATGGTACCAACAGCAGATTTCCATAAAGTCTTCCATGAAATACAATGCCCACTGCATACTGAACCCCAGTATGAAAGGCACCTCGTTGAACTTCAAAACACTAAATCATTAAAAGATATTCAGGAGCTGTCATCACAGTGTGGCATTAAGTCAAGGTCTCTGCTTTCAGATATTGCAGGCTTTTCAGTTCTGACTGACCTTTATAACCCAATGCACATTTTTATTGGAAGGAATTGTACCTCTGGAACTCTCACTGTTTGCTACGTTTTCAGTAAGGGAAGCATCATGGTTGACCTTGAGGCAACTGAATAAATGCCTGTGTGAGTTTTCTTTTCATAAGATGGTAAGCAGTAGTGATTTTACTCGTTGTTTTGAACAAGGCTTTAGCATGCCATCTTCAGCTAGTTCTAGCTAAGTGCTTTTGCTACATTTCCTTTTTTTGTTTGATGACTTTATTCCAATGACTCCTTTGCAAGAGCTGCACTGTGAGTGTCTTTTGGTGTTGTGCATCGTCACGCAGTTTTTACTTTCACCGGTGATATCTCCTGATGCATTAGGACAACTTGAAAGTCTTGTAGCGCATCACAATGAACTTTTTGTGAAGTTGCACGGTTCTGAAGCACATAAGCCCGAGTTTCACATGCTATTGCACATGGCATCGCAGATACGGCGCTTTGGTCCTTCGCATCATCACTGGACCATGTGATTTGGAAAGCAAGGACTCTCTTCCAAAATCAAAAGTTCTGGAATTTCAAAAATGTTCCACTCTCCATAGCCGAGTATTTTCAAATAACATTGTCGAATGATCTTTGGGAAGGGTCACAGCTACCCCGTTATGTGATTAGTCCTCTTGAAAAAGCATTTCTAGGCTTGGCCTACCTTTTTCTGTCACAACTGCATTCATACACTGCGGACTAGATCCCTCTAATGTAGGCGATAGAGCCACAGCTGTGTCATATGCTGCAGTCAAGTGTCAAATTTTCTGTCTCGGATGTCATTCTGTTTGCCAAAACTGATGAATCAGTTTTTGGTGAAATAGAGAGCATTGTATTCTGGTCAGAGAAGATATTTTTCAGTGTAAATGTTCTAGTGAAGCTTAACTACTCAAAGCGAGTGAACGCATTTGATTTTGCAAAGACGGCGCACACATTGGTAATTAAGGCTGAATCACTTTTCTATCCATGGCCACTTTTCTCATACAGAAGAAATGACCTACATTATGCTATATCGAAATGCATTCACGAGATGCCGTTTGCATAGATGGAATCGTAAAGTAGCTTCAAAACTGGGTTTTTTGAAGTTTTTCTTCAGTAATCTGCAGGCATATGCTTATGCAAAAAAAAAGAGAAAACCTGTCCATATTAAGATGTTTTGTTGTATTCAAGTGTGGCCATTGGAGTTAATATGCAAGATGTGGAATCTGTGTACATTTATTCTAGTTTGTTTATGGCTATGTATACCTGTTTTATGAGGATAATAAAATATTCTGCATTTGGTGGAGCTTGCAAAGCTTTCTTTATTACGTAGGTGTTCAATGACTGGCTTGTTGAAAACTTGTCAAGATTCTCTGAGTACGTGCAGTCTGTACTTAAAGGGAAGGCTCTTCCTGAACTGATGTATAAGAGCCAGTGCCGCCAGCTTCGTGCAGAAGTCTCGTTCTTTCTTGAGTGAGTTATTTCTTCATTTTTAGCATACTTAATATTATGGTGTTCGGCTGCTTCTTGGGATTTTACTTAATTTTTTTTTATGACGTGAAACGGGCTACATAGACAACGGGAACAGAGCTGAACGACGGTGGACGTATAAAGCTCTTGGAGATGCCCTTGTGAAGAAATATCCGAATTGCAAGTGGGAGGCTCCTAAGCCAGGCACTAGGATTATTGAGCTCACAAGAAGTGCTATTCACATAAGCCATCATATATTTAAAAAAATAAAAAATGTATGCGCATGATGCTGAGGCCAAATACTTAAGTCTATTGATGAATGTATTTTCCTGGACATGAAGCGAAAGTAACAAGAAAAAAGGAAATTATATGGAGTGGTCGAACCAGAAAATGTGGTATAAGATGGGTTAGAACAGCACAAGAAAGCTTCGTTTAAAATCGGTGGCAGAAACGTCTGCTGAAACCAAAAGATGTAAACACGTTAAGACAATGAGAAATGATTTTGCTCCTTACTGAATTTTTATGCACATAAAAATACTATATACTGAAATAGGTTGCCCCGTAATTGTTATTGATGTTTTGTGCTCATCTTATAAATGTTTTGCACATAGTGTCTTCATACGTCGACTATCGCTTCAGCGAAAGATGCAGTGGCACCAGCAAAAAAATATATTCCCGTTGTGGAAAAATCCAACCCAGAGGTCACAAAGGAGATGGCAATAGCAAAGTTACAGGTGGGCTGAAAATTTTGAATTTTCAGATGTGACAAGTACAGACAAGTGACGTTTACATTTTATGCCAGACAGGAGACCTTTATTATATGCCTTTGTTTTTATGTTTTAGTTATTTGTTTCGGACACCTTAAGCAGCGTGACCTACAACACTGAGAGGGTCATGTGCCGCCTGAAAGTCACCTTCCAACACCGCTGCCAGCACTATGTTCACCCTTTGCCAAGTTACTTCTTGGTCGAAGACATCGTAAGCATAAAATTATTTTATATCAGCCTAAATTGTAGAAAAGTTCTTAGTAAAGCATATGCTTCTCAGCAGTGTTGCCGAGTAAATTTAAAAATCCAGGCATGCAAAAATTGATTTTGTCATTTTGTATTGAGGGCAGCACAAGTCACAGTATGTTTTGCTTGCTTTTAAAAAAAATAATGCAGGTTTAGCCACGTGGCTTTTTTTCAAAACTATTTCCCAGGCAGCTATGCACTGAAGTGAAATAAGCTGCTTTCTCTTTTTTTTTTTTGGTTCTACACAGCTTTGTGCTGAGGCACAACTGCGTTTTGGAAGCACTGTGGATGAACTAGAAGTGAGGCTTAAGGAAGCTGCACAAGTTTTCTCGGAGAAACAAGGCCAGGACACCTCGCTGGTGGAGATTTCCCGTCATTTGCAAGATTCCATGGATCACTTTTTGATTACGGAGGTAAGTTAAGAAATTCTGTCTTCTCTTTGCATGTCTGTATTCAATAAGAGGACCCAACTGAGCATGTTTATAAGTGTTCATGTATGAAATGCAGCGTAAAAAATAGACGTCAGTGAAAAAAATAGCATAAAGACTGACTTTCAAGTGAACATTAATTATGAAACAAAAATATTTTAAGTTCTTCTGCACACATAAATTACAAATAAGTATGTATAATGCAGACAGGTGCAAGTTGTTTTACAAATGCAGGGTTTACGTGGGTCCTTGAAAACCCTCGAATATGGAAATTATGCTTCCAAGGGCCTTGAGAGTCCTAGAATTTCTCTCTGGCCCTTGAAAAGCCATGAATTTAAGTGTGTTCAAGGAAGCAGCCATGAAAGAGCTCTTGCACTCACTAAATTGTTTCTTTTACACAAAAATACTGATGTTCTGGATAATTCCACAGGCACTTTTGGAGCATAGAATTTAATCTGTGCGACACTTGACTCATTCCACCACTGAGCAGCTCAGCATCGGAAATGAGTGCATATGTGCACGTGTATGTATTCACACGTCTTTGTATGAATTGTTTGTAGCCGGTCTTTTCTGGCCGTTTGTTAGACACGTGTGAGGAGACATTACTGTATGAACATCTTAATCAGCTATGTTATGCCATGATTGTTGCTGCTTTTCGAGCTTCTGTAAGCCACTAACCGCTAAATTGCTCATAGTTAATCCATAAGTTTGGGGTAGTGATGATATTTCTCCCTTTATGTGATGAGATTAGGAATAACATCTACCTGGCAACAGCCTATCAGTAGTAATGCATACAAATGCCTGCAGTTATCTAGTGATTTCTCCGACTTCACTCATAACAGTATTCTTTGTCAGCACCTCAGCCTCATGGGGGGCTAGATGGCTCATCACTATGGAAAGAGTTAAAAGCGTTAAAAGAACGTACACGGCAGGAGACACAAACGGGCGCCTGTCCATGTCTCCTGCTATGTGCATCCTTTTAATACTTTCAACATTTTGCACAGCAATAACGTAAGACTGTCTGAAAGACTGCTTAGAAAAAGGCTCAAGGCTTTTAGAACGTCCCTGGTGAGCTGAAAAAGAAAAGAACAGGAACTTTCATGACTGCCTAGACTAAAAAACGAGATTTATTTGAGCATTTTCAGTGGTTGAAGTTTCATGTGCACAGAAGTTGTGCTCTGTGAAAAATACTGCTTCGAAAAGCTCCCCGATTCATTCGTCCTTGAAAAAACTTGCACAATGCCATGAAAGTCTGTGAAAGCCCTTGAACAATTTTTCTCTGAACCCTGCCTGCATGAAACCTGCAGATGCTTGCAAAAGTGCGCAAATCATGAAAAACGACTTTGGTTAGAAAAAGAAAAAAACAAGCGACTTACTTTTTCTCACTGTCTAGAAAAGATATCTCTTTTTCATTAAGGAATAAGGAGAGCATAAGCATACTGCAAGCAAAACATAGAGCAGACCGCTGCGTTCAATAAATTCAGCAGTCTGATTATCTTGGGTCTTTTGCAATTCTACTTACAGACTGCACTACCTACAGCAATACAAGTTACTGCGCCTCATGTGTATACAGACAAGAACCAGTCTTGGATATATGGAGGCACCCAAGCAGAGGTCATCGCTTTGAAAGACAAGAACATTGAGTGGGCCGTCATCATATGCCTTCGGGTGTACTACCTGAAAATCCTGAGCTACCCGCGTGCATTTTCGCAGACACTTATTTTGTGCAAAAACTCCTAAGACCTCAAGTTCAAATCCCACATGGGGTTATCTCCTACCGATTGAAGTGCTTTTTGACACTTTTAAAGAACAAAAAATTGTCTAATAATAAGGTTACAAAAAATCGTTCTGACACGAACGACAGATGTAGCAATAGATAATTTTCTGGCAGAAAAAGATTTTCTGTTACACAGTTCATGTAATGAATATATATTTTGCATTTTAATAAAGTGCTTAGTATTTTTATTCATTTGACAGTAATTTGTTTTGCATCTGGGCAAAGGTCTGACAACCTATGCACTTGCATTTGTCATGCCTCTGCATCTGCGAATGAGTTTGCCATTCCATCTGTAGCCATAGGCTACCGTATACACGTGGACATTGTAAATGACTGGATCAGGAAGGTGACAGACCACTAGGCCAAAAAAAAAGCACAGTTAACCTAACTCTTTCTTGGACTAAAGGGCACTAATCATATTTCATTATACGCGTTGAAATGAAAGTACAGTTCGCCGTAGATTGGATCCGAAGCCACAACCTCTGCATGTCCTATGCGGTGCTCTTAGTTGAATAAGAGATCTTTGCACCAGACTTGCAGAGGTTGTGGGTTTGTATCCCATGCAGCTGTGGTGTGCTGCATTTATCTTAAAGGTTAACTTTAAAGGTTTACAACAAGAATACTGCGTAAACTTTTAATTTAGATGGTTTTCAGATACCTTTAAGTAGATGAATACAAAATTTTAAAATGTATGCCTTTAATAAAGGTTACACACTTGGAGGTTGCAAGTTAACCTCTGTGCTAAAAGTTGCTGTGTAACCTAGAAAAGATCCATGACCTATAATATAGAGGTTGCCACATCTAAAGGTTATGCATAACCTGTATATTAGAAGCATACAAATTTTGAAAATGTATGCCTTTAATAAAGGTTATCAGATTAAGAGTGTACTGAGCACTCTGAGGAGCTCTGCCGATCCAACTGGGGACAGATTTGCGATAGTATGGCTGGCAATCTGTCCTGCAAACGCAGTTGGCAACTCCTCCGTCCCTTAATTGACCCCACGCAATCCGAAACAGCCACACAACACCACGTCGCACGCCTTATACACAGGACCGACCTTTCTCCGACGCACTCATCGACATACTTAGGAACACACATACAACTCCCGGTACCTCAAACCCCCTCCCCCTATGCAGGCACCCCGAACGCCAATCTCGATGCGGAGATTATAGAAGCAGAAGTCAGAGGGGCCCTCCTGACTCTCCGCTCTAACTCCACTCCAGGAGTTGACCGTATCTCCAATAGCATGCTCCGGAATTTGGACGGTCAGTCGATCGCCCAGCTCACGGGGTACTTCAACAGATGCTGGCAGGAGGGCACCCTTCCGCTATCCTGGTGTCACGCCAAAATCTTATTCATACCCAAGCACCACAAACCCCTTACACCTGCAAATCGTCGTCCCATCTCACTAACATCATGCCTGGGCAAGCTTTTAGGGCACGTCGCACTCGCCCAACTCACTCAACACATGACGGAGCAAGACCACTACCTGCACAGCATGGTGGGCTTTCGTACCCACCTGTCGGCACAGGACGCCATGCTCCAGCTCACACAGGATATTTTCGACCCCTCATATTGGGCCACACAAAAGCTGTCCTCGCCTTGGATCTCTCCAAGGCCTTTGATTGCCAAGACCATCGAGTGATCATGGCAGCGCTCTCCCCCTTGAACATAGGTGAGCGTATGCACACTTATATTCAAGCATTCCTTACAAACCGCACGGCCGAAATTCACTTCGGTCCCCACACATCCCGCCCATACACCCTTAGTGGGGTTGGCACCCCCCAGGGATCTATCCTCTCCCCTTTGCTCTTCAATGTCACACTCATCCCCGTTGCCCGCAAACTACAAACCACCCCTCACCTTCGGCATACACTCTATGCTGATGATATCATGCTATGGACCACCCATGGCAGTGATGGAGACATAGAGAATACTCTGCAGTCGGTAGCTACCCTCACCCAAACACATGCGCGGAGTATCGGACTCTTATGCTCTCCAAAGAAGTCGGAGCTCCTCATACTCTGCCCCACCACCCGAAACTGCCACACAGCACCCATAACTGTGACACTGGAAAACCGGTACATCCCGGAGGTACACACCCTCCGGGTACTGATCCTCCACATCAAGAACAACGGGAAAAACACTCACCATCCAGAAACTCAGGCAGACAGTGGTGTCGATATCCCAGCTAATCCGCCGAGTTTCTGGACACCACCGGGGCATGAAGGAGCATGACCTATGTCGTCATTCATGCCTTCGTCCTCAGCTGCTTTCTCTTCACGCTCCCCTACATGAAACTCCAGAGCACAGAAATCTCCTCCCTGGATGCCATGATCCGAACAGCATTTAAGACAGCACCATACCTACGCCTAAATACCTCAACTGAAAAACTCCAGCTAGGCCTACACAACACGATAGGTGAGCGAGGCCCACCGGCAGACACATCCTACTCACCCTCGGTATCAGGACACCAGCCACGGATCCCACACAGCTTCAGGTCCCCACCACATTCACCGCGAACTACTAATTAAACCTCTCCCCAAAAACGTGCACCCTACCTACCACGAACCCCGCCGCAGAGCTCGCGCACGGGCGCACCACAAACACTGGCACAGAACCGGATGCCGTGTGGATGGATGCCGTATACAGAGGCGAGGACGCGGTTGTAGCCATCACGAACCCTCCCTACAACCGATTGCCACCCTTCACATACCCCCTACTGCCACTTCGGAGGAGTCTGAAGAGGCCGCTATTGCCCTAGCAATCACGCGCACGGAGGCCCGGTATTACTACGGACTCTAGAACTGCCATACTAAATTTTGCCCGCGGGAGAATTCACGTCCCTGCATTTCGCATACTAAACTCCCTCGCCGCACACCCGCCACGCCACATGGAGGTCATATGGGTGCCTGCCCACTCCGGGAATCCCGGAAACGAGGCTGTCAACGCTTTAGCCCAAGGTTCACTCAACCGGCCTCCGATCTGGGGTTCTCACGGGAGCGCATGCACTCATTCAGTGAACTGACGCAGGCCTGCAAAGCCGAGCGTCGGCTGTACCCCCCACCCTGTCTCTCCCTCAACAATTATCACCAGACACTTTGGAGGCGGCTCCAAACACGCACCTTACCCTCCCCTTATATACGCTCGCGCTATCACCAAGTCCACACGAACCCCTCCTGTTCCCTCTGCCACCGCCCCAAAGCCACACTCAATATTATCCTTTTTCTCTGCCCGGCGGATCCTCCCCCGCGGGACCTGGAGCACCTTACCACTTGGGAGGCTTGGGAGACCCTGCTGCGCTCCAAGGACCCGGCCAAGCAAGCCATCGCCACAGGCCGGGCTGCCAGCGTCATCAGCCTCCGGGACATGAACGTTTGAGTGCAGTGTGGCCGTGCGGGGGCCCAAGGACCTGCGCGTCCTAAACTCCCCTGTGTCTAAGTTTCCACCACCACCACCACCTCTTGAAAGACAGCTATGAAGGCGCCCCTAACGAATGGCCAAGCCAGAACAAACGGTAAATAGTTGAATACCCCTCCCGCGCGGGCACTGCAAAGGCCTTTGAGAAAAAGGCCCTTAAGTTCAAAGACAAAGAGCGAGTCGATGCGCCGGCTGCACGGTGCTGCGTTCAGGATCTTTGGTTTGTTTTATAGGGTTTAACGTCCCAGAGCGACTTGGGCTACGAGATACGCCGTAGTGGAGGGTTCCGGATAATTTCGACCACCTGGCGTTCTTTAACGTGCACTGACGTAGCACAGTAGACGGGCCTCAATAGCACTTCGCCTCCATCGAAAAGCAACAGCAGTGGTCGAGATCGAACCTGCTAGTTAGTTAGTTAGTTAGTTATATTGATTTTAATGGCGCAAAAGCAACTTAGGCTATGATGCGCCAAACACACGGTTAGAGCTTTTGTTAAAGGTTACGCTTTTTATATCTAAAGTTTGTATAAAACATTGGCTTCTCTGAGAAATTTAAAAATGCTAGAAAAATCAACCAGTGCTTGATCTCCTAAAAGTAACCTGGGGTGTAGTGGGATGTATTCATTGTACAATGTTGTGAAATATTTTTTCCTCAGTTGTTCCAGTTTTTTGCATACAATTAAAATGTGGTTTACCGTGAGTTCATCGCCACACATTTCGCAGAGAGGTTTGCCTTTTTTTGTCAGTAAGAAGTTGTGAGTAAGGTGTGTGTGTCCAATGCGTAGTCGACACAAAATAACTTCTATGAAACGCTCCTGATGTGTACATGATCTCCATTCTCCCAAAACAGGTTTTATAGAATGTAGTTTGTTGTTTGTTTGTTCGTCCCATGCAATCTGCCACTTATTCCTGAGTTTACTGTGCAGTAATTTAGAAAAATCCCTCTGTGGTATGTTAACTTGTTTTATATGGCCAATTCTAGCTTGTGCTGCGCAAGCATCTGCTCTCTCATTACCTAAAATTCCAACATGACTAGGGACCCAGCAGAATATAATGTTATGTTTTTGCTTTGTAATTTTAACTATGTTATGTATGATTTTTCCTATTATGGGTTCAGCAGCGTTTGTAGAATGCAGCGCTTTTAGCATACTGAGTGAATCGGTGTAAATGATGCTATTTTTTATGTTTTGTTTTACTATTTGTTCTACAGCTACAAAGATGGCATAACACTCCGCAGTAAATACCGATGCATACTGTGGCAATCGTATCATTTTTTCATTTGTTCCTTGAATTACTGCACTTCCGACATGACTTTCTGTTTTTGAGCCATCAGTGTAAAATTCGGTGTAAGTGTCATATTTTTCTTGTAGTGCAAAGAACTCTTGCAGTATGTGCTCGTGTGGTATTTTCTCTTTGTTTAAGTGTGTCAATGTGAAGTCACATACTGAAGGAAGGCTGTACCATGGTGGTAGATATTCATGTCTTTGTGCAATATTAGGTAGGGCGTCCAGCACTGCTAAGTCTTCACATTTATCTTCAAAGCGCATTATTAGTGGCCTGATAAAATGTGGTTTATTATTGAATAATCTCCTAGATGGGCACTTGGTAACAATGGGATAGCAGAGATGTTTAGGGAGAGAACGGGTTTTTAGGATGTACGTGCATGTTAGTGTGACTCTTCTATCCTCTAGTGTGGGCTCATTAGCTTCAACGTAAAGACTCTTTACCGGGGATGTTCTATAAGCTGCAGTTGATAGGCGCAAACCAAGATTATGAACAGGGTCCAGTCGTTTCAAGTAGGATGTTCTTGCCGAACCATATACCACACACCCGTAGTCCAGCTTGGAGCGCACCAAAGAGCGATATATTTGCAATAGGCATGCTCTATCGGACCCCCACCGTTTTCGCGAGAGTACCTTTAATACATTGAGGGCTTGGGATGCTTTCTTTTTCAGGTTGTTAATGTGTGACAGAAATGTAAGTTTCTTGTCAAAAGTGACGCCTAAAAATTTATGTTCCTGTTTGACTGGCAGTGTGGTTTGATTCAAGCACAGATTGGGATCGACCTGTAGGCCTCGTCGTAATGAGAATAAAACAGCTATTGTTTTCTCAGGGGAGAACTTGAATCCATTTTTCTCTGCCCAAGCAGCCAGTTTATTTAGTGTGATTTGTATTTGTCTCTCGCAGGACAGTATGTTGGATGAAGTGTATGCTATCTGTATGTCATCTACATAAACTGAATACATTACGGACTTAGGTATTACTTTGGCCAAAGAATTCATTTTTACTATAAAGAGTGTCGTACTTAAAATGCATCCCTGGGGTACGCCATTCTCTTGGGTGAATGTCGTTGATAGAGTTGCTCCCAGACGGACTCTGAATGTGCGGTTAGTCAGGAAGTCGTTCAAGCAGTTCAGCATCCTGCCGCGGATCCCTAGATCTGCTAGGTCATGGAGGATGCCGAACTTCCACGCGGTATCATATGCCTTCTCCAAATCGAAGAAGACACCGATACAGTGCTGTTTGTGGATGAACGCCTCTCGGATGGTGTTTTCTAGGCGGACAAGGTGATCCGTGGTCGAGCATGCTTTCTTAAATCCACATTGATGTAAATCTAAGAGTCGACGAGATTCAAGTGTGAAGGTCAGTCTAATGTTTACTATGCTTTCGAAAGATTTAGCGATGCAGCTAGTGAGGGCTATCGGTCTGTAATTGTTAGGACTTGTTGGTTGTTTTCCGGGTTTCAGAAAAGGTACTATTCTTGCTTTCTTCCACTCCTCAGGTATTCTGCCAGTCATCCATATTTTGTTAAAGAAGTTCAACAATGCCTGCACAGCAGCCTCAGAGAGATGGGCAAGCATAGCGTAATGCACATTATCGGGGCCTGTTGCTGTCTTTTTACCAGAAGATAATGCCTTAATCAATTCCTGGAGTGTGATGGGTTGATTGTAGTCCTCGTTCATACCTGCTGCAAATGGAAGTTTTTGTTTTTCTGCTATTGCTTTGTGCTTCTGGAACGTGTTTGTGTAATTGGACGAACTGGAAACTTCTGCAAAATGCTCACCTAGTATGTTGGCCTGTTCTTCTAATGATGTTTGTGTCCCGGGTGTAGTCAATAGAGGAAGTGTGAAAGGGGTATGGTCACTACTGAATCTTCGAACTTTTTCCCACATTTTTTTTGAGGTTATTGAGCTGTTTATAGAGGACACATATTTCTGCCACGAGGATTTCTCGGCGTTTCTCCGAACGAATCGCGCTCTGGCCTTGGCCCTCTTAAAGGCTATCAAGTTCTCCGCTGTGGGATACCGATGCAGAGAGCCCCAAGCTTTATTTTGTTGTTTTTTTGCCAATGTGCATTCTTGTGTCCACCATACTTTATGTTTTTTGTGTACGAGTCCTGTTGTTTGTGGTATGGCTAGTGTAGCGGCCGATATTATGCATGTAGTAAATTTTCCATTAATTTCGTCTATGCTGAGATCTTCACAAAATTCTTTTTCTAGTGTGGCACTTGCTGCAAAAAGTGACCAGTCGGCGAGGTGAAGTTTCCAGCGCCGTGGTCTTGTGGGGATGACTGCAGTAGACGATGAGAGGCTGATGATAATAGGAAGGTGATCACTTCCCAGAGGGTCATTTAAAACATCCCATTTAAAATCGGTAAAAAGCGATGGTGATGCGAAAGCTAAATCGAGAAAGCTCATTTTTGCCGAGCTTGGGCAACAATAAGTTGCTTTTCCTGTATTTAAAAGACAGATGTTATTTGAGAGGATAAAATCTTCTATTGTTTGTCCCCTAGAGTCGCAGCGCTCGCTTCCCCAAAAAGGGGAGTGAGCGTTAAAATCCCCAACTACCAGATATGGCTCTGGAAGTTCATCTATCAATTCTTCTAGATCATGGACTGTTAGTGTAAAATGTGGAGGAATGTATACGGAACAGATTGTTAGTGTTTTATAACTGACGATGCTGACTGCAACCGCCTCAAGTTTTGTATTGAGCTTGATTTCTCGAGCAGGGACGCCGCTTTGGACGACAATTGCGACGCCTCCTGAAAGTCGATTTGCCTGCTCGCGATCGCGTCTAAAAGTTTGATAATGTTTCAGGATATGTACATGTTGTGGACCAAGATTGGTCTCCTGAAGACATAAAACTATGGGTAACATTGACCCTAAAATATGTGTTATGTCACTATAATTCCGCATAAGTCCTCTGCAATTCCATTGAATTAAAAAAGCCATGCTTGTGTTTTTGAGTGAAAATAAAAGGAGATTTACTTATGAGGTGGGCCCGTTATGAGGGGCCTGTCTTTTTTCCGCTCAAGAGAGCTGTTCCGCCTCTGTAGTGGAGGCGGAGTGGGTGCTGTATCCATCACCTCAACAGAGGTGCTGGAGAACCGCGGAGGGCCCGCGGTTGTGTTAGTTTCAGGCCTCTCCCGACGGGGGGAGGTCCTGCGGGATGCCGACCCATGGACCGGCGCTCCCTGCTTTGAGGGTGGCAGAGCAGCCTTCGCTGTCCCTGCCTGGGGCGTGGATGGCCCTGCCACTGGCTCTGTGAAAGCAGCCTCGGCAGGTGCCGTAGAGCTGTGTGGTGCTACGCCCCCGCGCACCACATCAGCGAAGTTGGGTTTTGCTGTGAAAGAGAAGGTGTTCGTAAGCGCAAAACGCTTCCTTGCTTCTTTGAATGAAATGTTTTCTTTTGTCTTTATGGTAATTATTTCCTTTTCTTTTTTCCAGGACGGACATGCCCTGGAGTACGCTGCATGGTCTCCTTCGCAGTTTGCGCAGCGCAGTGCTGCGTCACATTCTTCAGAATGCTGGTCTTTCGAAGCGCATTTTGCGCAGGTTTTGCGGCCGCGGCAACTTTGTGAGCCGTGGCCAAACTTTTGACAGTTGAAACATCGGCGGGGATTGGGTATATAATGTCTGACGTTGACTTTCAAGTATCCAACTTCGATCGTTTCGGGCAAGGTACTGGTATTAAATGTGAGGATCATGTGTTTGGTATCTATTTCTTTGTTATCCCTGCGGATCTTGATTCGGTGAACATCGATTACATTCTGGTCGGTAAGCCCTTCAAGCATTTCAGCTTCTGTGATATGGATAAAGTCTGATTCCGAGATTACACCTCGGACTGTGTTTAGAGATCGGTGGGGGGTTACAGAGACAGAGATGTCCCCTATAGACGCAATGTTGGAGAGTTTTGAACACTGGATGCTGTCGCGCAGCTCAAGAAGTAAGTCACCGCTGGACATTTTTTATTCTTGCCTGTATTCTGTCACTTTCACTGTGGATTACGTGGAACTTTGAAAATGTTTGTCTCTTTTTTGAGAAAAAATCAGCTGCTTCGTTCCGCCCTCTCTTGAGAGAGCGATCGGGTTTTGAAAGGGGGGGAGCCATAAAAAATGAAGTTTTTCAGTCATGGTGCCAGCCACCCACCATGGAGTCCAACAAGGGGACGGGACAGGAACTTGAAAGCAAGTCCTGCCCACGCCAGCTGTACACCTTAACTATAACCAAATATGACTCAACTCAGGGTAGTTGGTCACACAAGGTTAACCCTCGCCGCCAGGAAAACAGGAAAAACCAAGTGAGTAGGATATAGAAGAGTTGTGAGACAGAGATAGGAAAGTGAAAGATGGAGAGGAGGATAGGAAAAGGCGACTGCCGATTCCCCCCCCCCCCCCCCCCCCGGTCGGGTCAGGCCGGAGGTGCCGTCTGCAGGAAGCTGGGGCCAAAGTGGTGTGTTGCCTCCGCCAAGGGGCCTTAAGGGTCCAAACGCTCGGCATCGGCTCAACCACCAGGATCCCCTTTTCCCCGGACACGGCGATGCCACGCACGGCGAGGCGCGGGTGCTTGGGTCCGTGGTGATGCACAGTTCACCATCATCCCCTTGCGGGGATGTCCCTGCGGATGCTCGGGAACCCGCGGTGTCGCCACTCACCGTCGCGACGCCTGCAAGCTGCAGGCGCCCCCCTGCGGGGGATCGAACCTCCGTCTTTCGGGTCGGCAGCCGTGCAACATAACCACTGAGCCACCGCGGCGACTCTAGCTGGAAGTGGACGACCGTGTACATAATGAGTTTAACGCCCTTGCATCGTGGGAAACTTATCCATATTGTATCGGGAGCTACACTAGGCTACCAGTCGAGCATTTCGCGGTACAGGCGAGAGGCCACTTGTGGGCATACGCCTTTACCATGGTACACGCGGGAAGCCAATTGTGCGCATGCGCCGTTACCATGGCAACCGGGGAAGAGTAAGTGCGCCGTGCGCTTCGTCGCCGCTCTTTCTTCCGGAGTCCCTCTTTTATCCGTTCTCTTATGGCGCGGTTCAGGTGTCCGCCGATATGTGAGACTGATACTGCGCCATTTTCTTTCCCCCAAAACCAATTTAACCTTACGGTCGCGGTCCGCGGTGACGGTTTCCACGGCAGCCGTCGCATGGATCACACCTACCGTTCCGCTGAACGCATCAAAGTGCACCGGCGTTTTATGAAAATTTGGTTTTGGGGGAAAGGAAATGGCCAAGTATCTGTCACTATATCGGCGTACACCTGATCCGCGAAGTAAGGGAAGGGATAAAGGAGGGACTGAGAGAAGAGGAGCCGTAGTGGAGGGCTCCGGAATAATTTCGACCACCTGGGGACCTTTAACATGCACTGACATCGCACAGTCCACGGGCGCCTTCGCGTTTCGCCTCATCGAAACGCAGCCGCCGCGGCGGGCACTGCAAAGTACCTTAATCACCCTGGAGCAGTATACACCGATGCAGCCGATTATAATTTCAACGAAGTCTTTCGCCACCTGCGCATCCAAATTCATGCGTCAGAAGGCGAAGAGAGCAGCAGAGACGCCCGAACAGAGAGAAGAATGCCTTGGCAAACGGAGACGCCAAACTGCCGAGTGTAATCGACGCCGCATAGCCGCCGAGATGTAGCTTATGGAAACCGTCAGTGAACGCGAACCAACCGAAGAGGATGTGAAGGCCCGTCGTGAGACTGATCACGCCATTCGAGTTTCCGAAAGTACATCTTACATCTGCGACCCGGATATTTGAAGCAGACTGTGAACAATCCGTTTGGACACATTTGTAGCGTGTGCGACAGACTGTGGCACCAAAAGGACTTGACACCAGTGAGAAATCCAATGTATATGACACTTTGCGTTTGGCATTAAAAGAACAAGCTCAGTCAGGGAATCGTGCTCCCCGCTACGCTACGTATATCCTGGAATAGCGGAGCTAAGCCACTGCCAATTTTGTAATCTCACTCAATCACTCTTGACAAAACAGTCATTCATGAGGGGCACAGAACGGTACGTTGTAAGCTGCTTTGCGACGACAAGATTATTACAGATAAAAAAATAATTCATCCAAAAAGAAACAGACACCGGTACACAACGCTTTCACAACCAGTACAACGTTTATCAAATCAGAACATATAAGCCTACAACCTATAAAACAATTGTCCGAAATACAAAACGACAACACAAAAACCCGAAATAATAATAAACGTGATACACCATGAGCCAAATTCGGCCACGGAAAATATCAGCTTTGCCAAAGCTTTCCGGAAGCCCGGTGGGACACAAGCAGTGTACGCACATCCTCGACAGTGGATCACTAAATGCGAGTTTCCTGCGCGTCTAACGTGCATGACGTCCATACTGACGCAGCGTTGAGCAGCCTCCACAGCACCGACAGACATGATCGAGCGACGCCAGAAACTTCGTAGGTTGTGAAAGTGCCATCACCGTCTAGTGTCCCAGCTGCCTTCAGGTCATGAATGGGCGGTCGCAGGGCGTCCAAGGCAGCTTTGCCATAGCCGACCGCTAACGGCGTCACTGCTTGGCCCGAACGGTCAGGACCGTCAGGATGAGGCGGCCGTGGAAGGGCAGCGCCTGGTGGTGCTGCGCCGCTGTGCCGCAGCGATCGAACGCAGCCTTCCGGATGGAGTCGAGGACACACTTGCCAGTGTACTCGGCTGTCTGAATGGCCAGCTGGCGTGTCGGCAGTGGGAACACGGCTGCTAGCATCTTCGACGACCGGTACGAAGGGTCTGCCCAAGCACTGTCGCTCGGTGGCGTGAATGCAGCCGTCGTGCAGGACCCAGTCTGGGCGCAAGCCGTGATAGCCCTGCTGGCCATGGCAGTCTTAACACCGTAAGTAGCGTGAACGCAGCGATCGAACGCAGTCTTCAAGATGGAGTCGAGGACACACTTGCTAGTGTACTCGGCCGTCTGAATGGCCAGCTCGCGTGACGGCAGTCGGATCACGGCTGCTAGCATCTTCGACAACTGGTACGAAGGGTCTGTCCAAGCACTGTCGGTCGGTGGCGTGAATACAGCCGTGGTGCAGCACGGAGTCGTGGCACAAGCCGGGATTGCCTTGCAGGCCATGGCAGTCTTAACACCGTAAGAAGCGTGAACGGCCGCGGAGTTGGCGCACATGGCGCGGCGTAGACTTCACAGAAGCAGGAAGCACTGGAGCTTGTCCTGAAACCTCCCGAACGGACCGCAAAACCCAGTACAGCGTCCAGCTTGACGAACTCGACGCTCGTGGAACGAAGCTATGCCGACGCTCGTAGTGGATGTCCACGTCAACTGCCAGTGATGGCGATGCTACTGCGGAGCCCACGGGGAGATTTTGACACGTGCGACGCACAAATTGTTTCAAGTTCAACTTTGGGTTAGGACGACTGGCGCAAATATTATTTTTAATGCCAAGCGTTTGCGGTCTCGTATTGCAAAAAATGAGACAATGTTTTACGATATTCGTATACAGTGCGAAAGCCCGGCTTAGGGTGGCAGGTGCTGCCATCGGTGGAATTTGTGCGATCCAGGTTTGTCTCGGACAGACAAGACAAACGTTGGACGATTTTGCTTCGGTCAGAACCACCCGATTAGTGCTTACGCGCTAAAGCCACCCGGTTTCTCCGTAACAAAATTCCCTGATTCGTCAATTGGGAGGTGACGTCATCAGGCTCACGCGAACTAATAGGACCCATCAGAGAGAACCGCCAGATTTGAATTTCCGAAGGGCTCCTAAATGTTGGCACTCGGCAGAGAGCACTTTCAAACTTCAAATTCCGATGGACCCTCAATATTTGGCGGCCGCATTTCGATCTAGGCGAAACGCAAAGGCGCCCGTGTGCTGTGCATATCAGTGCACGTTAAAGATCCCCAGGTGATCGAAATTATCCCGGAGTCCTCCACTACGGCACCGCTCTCTTTTCTCTTTTACTCCAACCTTCCTCCCTTCACTTACCGCTCGGTTCGGGCGTCCATAGAGACATGCGAGACAATTACTGCGCCATTTCCTTTCCTCAAAAACCAATTTTTTGCCCATAATTTTTCAGTTGCCAGATATCCAAAAAATTTGGCACTTGACCCACCCACAAAACTTGACACTTGGCTGCTGCCCAAAAATTTGGCACTTCATTAACTCTGACTCGAAAACTTAGCACTTGGTCCATCTAAAATTGGAAAATTGCTTTTTGGGGAGAGGAAATGGCGCAGTATCTCTCTCACATATCGGCGGACACCTGAACCGCGCCGTAAGGGAAGGGATAAAGGAGGGAGTGAAAAAGGAAGGAAGAAAGAGGTGCCGTAGTGGTGGTCGCCGGAAATAATTTAGATCACATGGGGATCTTTAGCGTGCCCTGACATCGCACAGCACACGGGCGCCTTAGCGTTTCGCCTCCATCGAAACGCAGCCGCCGCGGTCGGGTTCGAATCCGGGAACTGCGGATCAGTAGCCGAGCGCCCTAATCACTGATCCACCGCGGCGGGATATTGGCCCTTCTCCAAAATATGGAATTTATCCCACTCCAATAATGTGGCACTTAGTCCACCACAAAAATTTGGCAGTTGGCCTCTCCCCAAACTATGGAGTTGGTCCACCTCCAGATTTCCGGCAGTTGGCGCACCCCAAAAATCTGCCATTTGGACCACTAAATTTGGGAGTTGCCCCACTTCCAAAAAAATTCCCACTTGGTCGCATCCCAAAATTTCGGTGTTGGCCCACGTCTAAAAAATTTAACGGTTGGCCCGTGGACCTCACATCGGTAAAGCTGCCATAGCGGGTGGATATGCAGTTTTGGCTTGAACAGTTGGCGTCACGTGAAAAGGGCGGGATAATCTGGTTTCAACCGGTTCTGGCGGGAAACGCGCGGCGGTGGCGCGCCGAGCGTCCGTCTGTCAGGAGCTCACGGATAGGGAGGCCGCATTTCGGTGTCTCTCTGAAGCGGTTCTCTGCGTTTCTGTCTACATAAAAAAGTGATGGGTAAGGGTACACATTTTAATCGTAGGAACGAGACTGGAATTACTACGTAGACGGCAAAACCGAACAGCTAAATGCTACCGCAATTTCTTCGTTAGAGTACAGACACCTAATTTTTGGGTGGATGTTTTCTTCTGTTTAATGATGCGCAAGGCATTAGTATACGACGATTACCACGTGGTATAAGCCTACGACCGGTAAATAATTTAGAATCGAATTTTTCTCTCATGAAGTTTCGGTTTCAACAGCCGTACGGTGGCTGTGACGTCAGGGCTGCATTTAGGCTATGCGAAGCACGAAAAAAATGCTGTATAATCGCTTCTTCATCGTTTTAATTCGCCACGGCGCTAAGTCCATGCAGCTGCCTCAATAGCTGGAATGACAACAAATCAAGAAGGAGCGATTCTATTACTGTCTTTTCTGCATGCCTCATGTGACCTGAACGCAATTTTGACGTCACAGAGCGGTCGAATTCGAAACCGAGAAGCATGATACAAAAATTCGATTATGAATTAATAATCGGCCGTAGGCGAATACCGCGTGGTGATCCATGTATAGTAATTTCTTACGCATCACTGCAAAGAAGAAAACAGATCACTAAAATTAGGTGACTATACTGTAATTGTTAATAAGGCATCAAGTTTCTTTTGTTGTGCGTTAAATAAAATTAATTTTATTGAAAGGAGTATTTACTTCGTCGTTGTCGTGATGGGAACTACAAGGCGCCAAGCCAGTACAAACGGTAAATATTTTTATACCCCTGCCCGCGGCTACTGCAAAGGCCTTCGAGATCGAAGACATAAGCAGCGAGTCTGGCGCACCGGCTTCACGGTGCCGTGTTCAGGATCTTTGGTTTGGTTTATAGGGTTTAACGTCCCAAAGCGACTCGGGTTACGAGAGAAGCCGTAGTGGAGGGTTCCGGATAATTTCGACCACTTGGAGTTCTTTAACGTGCACTGACATAGCACAGTACACGGGCCTGAATAGCACTTCGCCTGCACCGAAATGCAACCGCAGTGACCGGATCGAGCCTGCGTCTTTCGGGTCGGCAGCCGTGCAACATAACCACTGAGCCACCGCGGCGACTCTAGCTGGAAGTGGACGACCGTGTACATAATGAGGAGTTTAACGCCCTTGCATCGTGGGAAACTTATCCATATTGTATCGGGAGCTACACTAGGCTACCAGTCGAGCATTTCGCGGTACAGGCGAGAGGCCACTTGTGGGCATACGCCTTTACCATGGTACACGCGGGAAGCCAATTGTGCGCATGCGCCGTTACCATGGCAACCGGGGAAGAGTAAGTGCGCCGTGCGCTTCGTCGCCGCTCTTTGTTCCGGAGTCCCTCTTTTATCCGTTCTCTTATGGCGCGGTTCAGGTGTCCGCCGATATGTGAGACTGATACTGCGCCATTTTCTTTCCCCCAAAACCAATTTAACCTTACGGTCGCGGTCCGCGGTGTCGGTTTCCACGGCAGCCGTCGCATGGATCACACCTACCGTTCCGCTGAACGCATCAAAGTGCACCGGCGTTTTATGAAAATTTGGTTTTGGGGGAAAGGAAATGGCCAAGTATCTGTCACTATATCGGCGTACACCTGATCCGCGAAGTAAGGGAAGGGATAAAGGAGGGACTGAGAGAAGAGGAGCCGTAGTGGAGGGCTCCGGAATAATTTCGACCACCTGGGGATCTTTAACCTGCACTGACATCGCACAGCCCACGGGCGACTTCGCGTTTCGCCCCCATCGAAGCGCAGCCGCCGCGGCGGGCCCTACATAGAAAGTACCTCAATCATCCTGGAACACCGGTGCAGTCGATTATAATTTCTACAAAAAATCTTTCGCAACCTGCGCATCCAAATTCATGCGTCAGAAGGCGAAGAGAGCAGCAGAGACGCCCGAACAGAGAGAGGAACGCCTTGCCGAACGGAGACGCCAAACTGCCGAGCGTAATCGACGCCGCATAGCCGCCGAGATTGAGCCTATGGAAGCCGTCAGTGAACGCGAACCAACCGATGAGGATGTGAACACCCGTCGTGTGATTGATCACACCATTCGAGTTTCCCAAAGTGCATCTGTGACCCGGACATTTAGCATACATTGTGAACAATACGTTTGGACACATTTAAAGTGCGTGCGACAGACTGTGGCACCAAAAGGACTTGACACCAGTGAGAAATCAAATGTATATGACACTTCGCGTTTGGAATTAACACAACAACAAGCTCAGCCAGGCAAACGGGCCTCCCGCTACGCTACGAATATCCTGGCATAGCGGAGATAAGCCGCGGCCAATTTTGTACTCTCACTCAATCACTAACTCTTGACAAAGCACTCATTCATGAGGGGCACAGAACGGTACTTTGTAAGCTTCTGCGTTGCGACGACAAGACTATTACAGATAAAAATAATTCATCGACAAAGAAACAGACTCCGACACACAACGCTTTCACAACCAATAGAACGTTTATCAGATCAGAACATATACGCTTACAACCTATAAAACAATTGTGCGAAATACAAAACGACAACACAAAAACCCGAAAAAAACAATAAACGTGCTCCACCATGAGCCAAATTCGGCCACGGAAATTATTAGCCTTGCCAAAGATTTTTTGGAAGACCGGCGGGGCACAAGCAGTGTACGCACATCCTCGGCAGTGGATCGCCAAATGTCAGTTTCCTGCGCGTCTAACGTGCATGACGTCCATGCTGTCGCGGTGTTGAGCAGCAACCACAGCGCCGACATGCATGAGCGACGCCAGAAACTACGTAGGTTGAGAAAGCGCCATCACCGTGTTGTGTCCAAGATGCCTTGCAGGTCATGAATGGGCGGCCGCAGGGCGTCCAAGGCAGCTTTGCCATAGCCGACCCCTAACGGCATCACTGCTTGGCCGGAACGGTCAGGACCGTCAGGATGAGTCAGCCGTGGAAGCGCAGTGCCTGGTGGTGCTGCGCCGCTGTACCGCAGCGCGATCGAACGCAGTCTTCAGGATGGAGTCGAGGGCACACTTGCTAGTGTACTCGCCAGTCTGAATGGTCAGCTCGCGTGTCGGCAGTGGGAACACGGCTGCTAGTATCTTCGACGACTGGCACGAAGGGTCTGTCCAAGCCCTGTCGCTCGGTGGCGTGAATGCGGCCGTGGTGCAGCACCTAGTCGGGGCGCAAGCCGGGATTGCCCTGTAGGCCATGGCAGTCTTAACACCGTAAGAAGCGTGAACGGCCGCGGAGTTGGCGCACATGGCGCGGCGTAGACTTCGCAGAAGCAGGAAGCACTGGAGCTTGTCCTGAAACCTCCCGAACGGTCCGCGACACAGAACAACAGCGTCCAGCTTGACGAACTCGACGCTCGTGGAACGAAGCTATGCCGACGCTCGCAGTGGATGTCCACGTCAACTGCCAGTGATGGCGATGCTACTGCGGAGCCCACGGGGAGATTTTGACACGTGCGACGCACAAATTGTTTCAAGTTCGACTTTGGGTTAGGACGACTGGCACAAATATTATTTTTAATGCCAAGCGTTTGGGGTCTCGTATTGCAAAAAAAAAATGAGACAGAATGGTTTACAATATTCGTACACATTGCGAAAGCCCGGCGTAGGGTGGCAGGTGCTGCCACCGGTGGAATTTGTGCGATCCAGGTTTGTCTCGGACAGACAAGACAAACGTTGGACGATTTTGCTCCGGTCAGAACCACCCGATTAGTGCTTGCGCGTTAAAACCACACGGTTTATCCGTAACAAAATTCCCTGATTCGTCAATTGGGAGGCGACGTCATTAGGCTCACGCGAACTAATAGGACCCATCAGAGAGAACCGCCAGATTTGAATTTCCGAAGGACTCCTAAAAGTTGGCACTCGGCAGAGAGCACTTTCAAAATTTAAATTCCAATGGACCCCCAAAATTTGGCGGCCGCATTTCGATCTAGGCGAAACGCAAAGGCGCCCGTGTGCTGTGCCATGTCAGTGCACGTTAAAGATCCCCAGGTGATCGAAATTATCCCGGAGTCCTCCACTACGGCACCTCTTTCTCTCTTTTCTCTTTTACTCCAACCTTCCTCCCTTCACTTACCGCTCGGTTGTGGCGTTCATCGAGACATGCGAAACTATTACTGCACCATTTCTTTTCCTCAAAAACCAATTTTCTTCCCATAATTTTTTCGCTTGCCAGATCTCAAAAAAATTTGGCACTTGACCCACCAACAAAATTTGACACTTCGCTCCTGTCCAAAAATTTGGCAGTTAACTCCGGCTCGAAAACTTAGCACTTCGCCAATCTAAAATTGGAAAATTGCTTTTTGGGGAGAGGAAATGGCGCAGTATCTGTCTCACATATCGGCGGACACCTGAACCGCGCCGTAAGGGAAGGGATAAAGGAGGGAGTGAAAAAGGAAGGAAGAAAGAGGTGCCGTAGTGGTGGTCGCCGGAAATAATTTAGACCACATGGGGATCTTTAGCGTGCCCTGACATCGCACAGCCCACGGGCGCCTTAGCGTTTCGCCTCCATCGAAACGCAGCCGCCGCGGTCGGGTTCGAATCCGGGAACTGCGGATCAGTAAACGAGCGCCCTAATCACTGAGCCACCTCGGCGGGATATTGGCCCTTCTCCAAAATATGGAATTTATCCCACTCCAATAATGTGGCACTTAGTCCACCACAAAAATTTGGCAGTTGGCCTTTCCCAAAACTATGGACTTTGTCCACCTCCAGATTTCCGGCAGTTGGCGCACCCCAAAAATCTGCCATTTGGACCAAGAAATTTGGGAGTTGCCCCACTTCCAAAATATTTCCCACTTGGCCCGTATGCCAAAATTTCGGTGCTGGCCCACGTCTAAAAAATTTGGCGGTTGGCCCGTGCACCTCACATGGGTAAAGCTGCCATAGTGGGTGGATATGCAGTTTTGGCTTGAACAGTTGGCGGCACGTGAAAAGGGCGGGATATTCTTGTTTCAACCGGTTCTGGCGGGAAACGCGCGGCGGTGGCGCGCCGAGTGTCCGTCTGTCAGGAGCTCACGGATAGGGAGGCGCATTTCGGTGTCTCTCTGAAGCGGTTCTCTGCGTTTCTGTCTACATAAAAAAGTGATGGTTAAGGGTACACATTTTAATCGTAGGAACGAGACTGGAATTACTACGTAGACGGCAAAACCGAACAGCTAAATGCTACCGCAATTTCTTCGTTAGAGTACAGACACCTAATTTTTGGGTGGATGTTTTCTTCTGTTTAATGATGCGCAAGGCATTAGTATACGACGATTACCACGTGGTATAAGCCTACGACCGGTAAATAATTTAGAATGGAATTTTTCTCTCATGAAGTTTCGGTTTCAACAGCCGTACGGTGGCTGTGACGTCAGGGCTGCATTTAGGTTATGCGAAGCACGAAAAAAATGCTGTATAATCGCTCCTTCATCGTTTTAATTCGCCACGGCGCTAAGTCCATGCAGCTGCCTCAATAGCTGGAATGACAACAAATCAAGAAGGAGCGATTCTATTACTGTCTTTTCTGCATGCCTCATGTGACCTGAACGCAATTTTGACGTCACAGAGCGGTCGAATTCGAAACCGAGAAGCATGATACAAAAATTCGATTATGAATTAGTAATCGGCCGTAGGCGAATACCCCGTGGTGATCCATGTATAGTAATTTCTTACGCATCACTGCAAAGAAGAAAACAGATCACTAAAATTAGGTGACTATACTGTAATTGTTAATAAGGCATCAAGTTTCTTTTGTTGTGTGTTAAATGAAATTAATTTTATTGAAACGAGTATTTACTTCGTCGTTGTCGTGATGGGAACTACAAGGCGTAGGTTGATGCTATGGGACTTCTTTCTCTTCCATTTCGCGAGGCACAACTTTCGCTTTGGCAAGGATCGACATTGCGCAGGACTGTTCTTGTTTCCGTACTGAATATCATTTACAGCGACAGGTGTATACAATGCGCTTCTCCGTAGCACGGCGAGGTGGTGGGATGCTTGCCAAGATAAATGGCACTTGAAAAGCGCAGCAGTGTGTATTAAAACGATAGCGTTTCGGGGCTTGTGACTCGGAAGGGGCGGAAGATGTAGTACGTGTAATTCTGCGAGGTCTGCCTAAGAACACGTGAGCAGTATAAAACGGCGTCATGACAGCTATACCTCTACACCTGACCTTTAGGACACTACAAAGGGTTTCGGAATATTTTTGAGACATTGCGCGAGTGCGTTATATAAGCAGGAGAGCTCGAGGACTCTATCTGCGCGCTTTGTTGTTCTGTGTGTCATACTCTATTGTGTGCTGTGTACTGTGGCTGTTAACATGCCACATTTTTCTGTCGTCTTTCCAACTGGTACGCCATTTGTGGTGCTTTTTTAGCAGTCTCCTAGAGAAGCACCAGTGCGCACACGTGCACAGATGCACAGTGCACTGTTGGCGTTCGAATCGCCGAAATGACTACAGTTCTGGCCGGAGTGCTTCGCGTGACTTACCTATCAAAGCCCAAAATGAAGGGCAAGGTCGAAGAAGAAAGAAAAAAAGAACGCACAACGGCACACACTACTCTGATATCAAACCAAACGTTTTTTAAAACAGAACGCATAAACATACAACATATCGCAAATTCATAGAAAACGCCAAACGACAAGAATAAAAAGCAAACAAGCAATCCACACAACATAATTGGAGTCAAACTAAGTCGAGCAAGATTTAAGCGTCGCCAAGAGTTCAAGGAAGGCAGTTTTCTGAGAATGGGAGCTGATTCATAGCCCGCCGCGGTGGCTCATTGGTTAGGGCGCTCTGCTACTGATCCGGAGTTCCCGGGTTCGAACCCGACCGCGGCGGCTGCGTTTTTATGGAGGCAAAACACTAAGGCGCCCGTGTGCTGTTCGATGTCAGTGCACGTTAAAGATCCTCAGGTGGTCGAGATTATTCCGGAGCCCTCCACTACGGCACCTCTTCTTTCACTCCCTCCTTTATCCCTTCCCTTACGGCGCGGTTCAGCTGTCCAACAATATATGAGACAGATACTGCGCCATTACCTTTCCCCAAAAACCAATTATTATTATTATTATTATTATTATTATTATTATTATTATTATTATTATTATTATTATTATTATTATTATTATTATTATTATTAAGCTGATTCATTTCACGTTTAATCGATTTTAACTCGCCGGGTAGCTCACTCACTCATATACCTCAATAAAGTATTCCTCGAAACCCTCCTTTCATCACGGTTTTGTTAGCTCTCATGTGCGCACTTTGAACACTCCCGAACGCGCTTGTACAGCCTGACGAGACTCCCAGTCGGATTACAGGCAATAATAAATTACAGCGAGATGTGAACCTCCCAAGGTACAACGTATGCATCCGCAGGGCCTTTTTGACGTGCACGGACATCGAGGCATTTCGAGGCCACGTTCCTGCCTCACCGGTCAAGGAGGTAAGATAGGTTCACCTCCTCTTCTCAAAACTACCTATAGCATCAGAGACTTTGGCTACGCTCAAGGCGGTGTTCTAAAGTGACCACTCCTCGTTAGGGTCTCCTCGTCAGGGTAGAGCGCCTGGCCCAAAGGGCGTGGGATTCGAGGCACCCTAAGTGAGCGCGCTTCCAAACAGTGACAGCGCAGTTTTGCTGCAGCTGCATTTTCGAATTATATAAACCTATAAAAGCTAATCAGCTAGTTATCTTTATTTTTCTAACTCATTCCTTCGAGCGCGTAGCAAAATTAGTCGTGAAAACAGACCGGGTGCGGTCATTTGGTTGCAAGGCTCAAAATGATGAACCAATCCATCTTTCTTTTACCCATTTCCCAAGGATATTTGCATGAGTCTATCGAGTAGCTGTATCCTAATTTGATAAAAATAAAAATAATAACAATTTAAAACCAAAGGAAAGCTAATGAGCAGCAACTTGCCCGTTTCCAGTGTCTAAGCCGATTACAGGGACGGGTTTAGAAGGACTGCACTAGCCTTCAAAACAGACTTTTTCTCAAAGAGCCCGGCCAATCACATGTGTTAAGCAAAGAGTCAAACTCCAGCCAATCTACCGCTTTTCTTGGCCGTTCCTTGGTTAGAAATTTCTGCAAACTTATGTCAGTCTTTTTTTTCTTCCGCTCTTTACCACAATTTCCACCAGCGCAGCTTGCCGTCATCCGCAAGTCACATCCACAAGCTCATACGTCCGGCTCAAGTTAAGGTATCGGTGATCTCTTCACCCGAACTGGAGCGAGCCTGATGGCAGTACGCTTAGCTGAGGCAATATGCAAGCGGTTTTTGCTAGTTCTTTATTTGTTGTGGCTTTTCTAACGAGAGGCGAAAAGACAAGTTCGGACATGTTCCCTCGGCGCTAGCATTGCTCTCATGGGCGCTCCACGAGAGGCACGCAACTCGCCGCGGTGGCTCAGTGGTTTATGGCGCTCGGCTGCTGACCAGAAAGACGCGAGTTCGATCCCGGCCGCGGCGGTCGAATTTCGATGGAGTCGAAATTCGAGATGTCCGTGTACTGTGCGATGTCAGTGCACGTTAAAGAACCCCAGGTGGTTGAAACTATCCGGAGCCCTCCACTACGGCGACCTTCATAGCCGGAGTCTTTTTGGGCCGTTAAACCACATAAACCAAAAATCACCGAAGCGTCAGCGTATGCTGCACGCGAACGTTGCGGGCTCCTGGGCGGAGCCTGTATAAACAGTCGCTGATGAGCCTGGCGGTGCAAGCATAGTGCGCCTCCTGCTATCATTGAGCCCTGCGCTCAAGGAAAAGAAAAATGCCGGATAAGGGCCAGAACTCGAACGTGTTCTGCTGGCGCAGCTTTTGCAAACAGTCATGCCTGCACCACGCAAGGTAAGCGCGGGCGCACGAACCTACCGAAAGAGAAAAGATGAACGACGTGCCCTGAATGCGCAACCGAACACAGTGCGCGCGTACCACCATCGAGACAGGATACAACGTATAACGTATATTTTGCAGCCGGCCCAGCAGCTGGCGCAAACTCGTTTCTACCGAAGCCACCTCAGAGCTGATTAAAAATAAAAAGAGAACTCTAAATTCTATGATTCCGCTTCTAGAGGGCACACTTTTGGTACTGCCGCCGAGGTGGCTGAGTGGTTATGGCGCTCGGCTGCAAGCCCGAAAGATGCGGGTTCTATCCCGGCCGCGGCGGTCGAATTTCGATGGAGGCGAGGTTCTCGAGGCCCGTGTACTGTGCGATGTCAGTGCGCGTTAAAGAACCCCAGGTGGCCGAAATTTCCGGAGCCCTCCACTACGGCGTCCCTCATAGCCTGAGTCGCTCTGGGACGTTGAACCCCCCCTAAACCATAAACCAACTTTTCGTATTCACCGTGAAGCCGAATCAATTATGCAAAGAAGCGCGCGCCTCGACACCGCAGCCACGGCGATCATGCGACGTAGTCGCGAAAATGACCGCGCCACCAAAGGGAAGGCACGTAATTACCGGCGAAACGAAGCAGACAGGCTAGGAGAGAAAAAAAAATGTTAAGCGCAGAAAACTGACACGGTCTGCGGAATGTTCGGCCACATTCTCCATTAAAAAGCGCAATTCTCAGACGCCAGTCCGCTTGGGCCGACCGGCCGCTCCTTCCGCCCGCGCGTTTTCGCACCGTTATCTGCCGTCGGTGTCCAGCGTCTCACCCTTTCCGAAAAGCGAGAGGCACGCTTTATTCCGAGCAGCATGCCCACGCGCTAGCGCCCGCGCGATCCGCGCGTGGGACGCGTGCATTCCCGGAAAAAAAAAAAAAGGCGCGCACTCTCGGATGCTGGCGCGAATAAAAGCAAAAAAGGTCTCGGAAGTACAGGCTGAACTTAGCGCTGCCCCGAGTTGGTGGCCGTCCCGCATGCATCCTTTCTCCGTGGCGGCCCGGCCCGTGCAAAGCGCGTACGGCCGATCGGCTCCCTTCTCATCTCACACTGAGCACCTCACAGGACTGGCGCTTAACGACCGCAGCTTCAAAACTGAGCGGCATATATGGGAGCAGTCAGCGACTTAGCACAGCTTGTAGTGCGAGCGATAAGCAAGAAGCTGGGAAGAATGGACTGCCCAGCCAAGCTTCGTTGGTTGTAAATCTCTTTTCCGGAAGGAGACCGCTTGTCCACGTGGTCATAAAACTAAAAAAAAAGGTCATCGATAAACCCGGGTGGGTGAAAAGCTGTGCAAAGACTAGAGGCCACTGATTATCATCAAGAACACGTCGAGGTGAATAATGAGTTGAAGTGTGAAGCTTGATTTAAATGCAGACCTTCCACCATGATGGATACAGCCACGCAAGATAGCGCAGAAATAGTCAAGCCGCTATCGATCGTATACTAGCTGCCTGGAGCGACAAAATGTATGAGTTGGGCGTCGGCGACCTTTTAACTAGTGCAACCGCGAGCAGGTAGAAAGGCGCAAACCTCGATCGCCTCGTATAATAGGTCCGCGCCGGGCATACCCGTGGGCATTCGGCGACAACGTGTGAGGCAAGAAAACATTGCGCTTGGGCCCGAAATGGCCGGCAATGTTCGCTAAGACGTGCACTACCCATTTTCGTCAGAAGCACACTTGGGAAGGAACATGCATTGAAGACCACATGCTTATCAAAACTTTTCGCGGGCTATACCTGCAGGACATTCTTGCACGCTACGTGCATGATTCACGAAGCATGCAGGATTGCCTGTCCTCGAGCGTCTCTATCGCCCAAAAGAGGAAGATTGTCGGCAGTTTTTAGGCGCACATTAGCGTGCAAACGACGCGGAAGGATAATACAATTACCCTATGGGACGTGGCTCGCGTAACATGCCCCTAAAATAAAATAATGGGAGCCGTCCAGGCCTACAGTGAAGCATGTCCGTCGCAACGCCTGGGCCGATTAAGCACTTTGCACGCCCTCGTCGTTACCCGCCGCGGTGGCTCAGTGTTTAGGGCGCTCGACTACTGATCCGGAGTTCCCGGGTTCGAACCCGACCGCGGCGGCCGCGTTTCGATGGAGGCGAAAAGCAAAAGGGGCCCGTGTGCTGTGCGATGTCAGTGCACGTTAAAGATCCCCAGGTGGTCGAAATTATTCCGGAGCCCTCCACTACGGGACCCCTTTCTTCTTTCACTCCCTCCTTTATCCCTTCCCTTACGGCGCGGTTCAGGTGTCCAAAGATATATGAGACAGATACTGCGCCATTTCCTTTCCCCAAAAACCAATTATTATTATTCACGCACTCGTCGCGTGCGGTACAGTCGTCAGCCCACTGCTCATGCGCCGCTCCCTCCGTCGAGTACATCCATCGCGCTTCCAGTGTTCTCGTTCCGCTCCAGCCGCGGCACAACACAACCGCAGCCAGCTCCCCGGCCGAAGTGACGACGTGCGATAAGCGGCTGAGACCTGCGCGCAAGCGGAGCGGAAATGGCGGCATGCGGATCCGGTGGTGCGCGCCAGGCGCTCCGCGAGACCCGGGACAGCGGAATGCCGTCCTCGGCCGAAACGACGGTGACCAGTCGGCTCCGCCGCCGGCGCCCCGATATCTATCGGCAGCACGTTCGCCTCAGAAATCCTCCCGGCAACCCTCTCACCGACCTGGCATCTCAGCCCCCGCGTCGTTGCGCGCGTCTTCCAGTCGGCTTGCGACCTGCGAACGGGTTGTATCTAACCCTTCGCCCCTCTCCGGCCAGCGGGCTCCCCCTCCGCCTCGACGCGTGTCCGGAAAAAGGGAGTGGACGCGTCAATGATTTTTCAGAGAAGGCGCGCGCGCCTCGGAGGTGGGCGTCCCGCGGCTCGCCAAGGCAAAGGTCCCACACATGCGCGCGGCTTGAAGAGAACAGGAACGTGCCTCACCGGTGCCAGGGCTATGCATACGCCCATCAACTGGAGGGGCAATCGCGCTGCCCGGCACGCATGTCAGCGAGCGCGAACGAGAATGCTAGCACACACGAAAACAAATGCAAACGAAATACGCTTTCGGCCTTGACCACGAAGCACGCTAGGTTCGCGCATGAGCACTGTACGCCTCCAAACTTTCGATGCGCCGCGAATCATTGCGCCAGTGGGCCAGTATCTGTTTACTTTCGGTTTCACTCTACAGCTGTCAACGAATGAAACGCGACAATGCTAACGCGTGGCCTTTGAAACATTGCGTGCCCTGAAGAAGCGGAGGCGCTCGGAAATGCACCAGCAACACGAGCACTGCCGCACCTTCTGAAACTATCCTTTCGCTTGAGGCTCTCCCAACAGTCCTCGCACAGCGTCATATACACACGTAAGGCAGCGCGCTCAGAGAAAACACCGTCTCATTGGTTGAGCACAAAATATCGTCTCGGACACCGATTCGACAGACAACGGTAAAAGGTAACGTATCCGAGAAGAGCATCGTGCGCGAAAAAGAGAGACCATTATCTTTGCATGCATCGCTCCATACTGACGTCACTAAGCAGGCTTGGACATGAACCATGCCACCATCAGTTGTTATCTGTGCGCCTGCTATTACATCACACAGGATACATGCAGATCCGCTCTGCTATGTGAGGTCTTTCATTGCATCTATAGAATATTTAAACTTGGCGGCGAATGGCCAAGAAAATTACCGTAGAACACTAGCAGTATTATAGTAACTCTAGTACATAAAATCAAGAAAATTCTATTCGTTACATAGCATGGTGTTAAGCAGCCGGCAGCGGCGGCTCGGTGGTTATGGCGCTCGACTGCTCACCCGAAAGACGCGGGTTCGATCCCGGCCGCGGCGGTCGAATTTCGATGGAGGCGAAGTTCTAGAGGCCCGTGTACTGTGCGTTGTCAGTGCACGTTAAAGAACCCCAGGTGGTCGAAATTCCCGGAGACCTTCACTACGGCGTCCCTCATAGCCTGAGTCGCTCTGGGACGTTAACCCCCATGAACCATGGTGTTAAGCGCGAAACTTAGCCAAACAAGGTGCTATTTCTGTCAACGTAAACGCTAACAGTAAAACTGGGCGAGAAGTCGGTACTGCAGTACTACGTGCACAGTGGCTACACGGCCGAGGGCACAAGTACAGAGCACGAATTATCTTCTCGTTTCAAGAGCGCATGCATGCTGTGAGTTAAATGTTTTGGGGATGGGGAATGACACGCGTTTGCTCGGTCATCGCACCCATGCGTGCCCACCGCGGGCTCCGGCACTGCAAAAGACCACTCGCGCTAGCCTGTCCGGCGTCAGCGCAGTGATGGCGCGCGTGAGGTGGAAATAATAAACATAACGGTGTTTTCCGTAAACGGTCTGAAGAGCGCAGTGCCGGCTCTTTAGAACCGCCACAACACAGTCGCGACGGCAGATTTTCGGAAAACAGCTGGGCGGCCAGAGAGCTTTTAAACCGGCGCCCCTACCGATTCGCTGCCGCGAAAGGTCAACGACGACGCATTAGTAACCGCCAACATGCGTAACGAAAAAAAAAAAAGAAAGACAAGGATAGGGGCTTTCTGGCGAGATCTTGCTGTGCAATAAGCATGCTTTTTTTCATCGTTGTGTGTATATGCGTCTCTTTGCCATTTTTTCTGCTTCACCTGGCCTTTAATTAACAGCAACCACGTGTTGACTCCGCGATTTTGGACTCGTGCAAATTGCATCTAGTGAACTGCGACATAGAACCCCAACTTCCCCTTCCAGCCGCCGAAAGCTGGTGCTTGGACGGCAAAATGAGGGGCACAGAGGTGCGGTGATGCATTAGGGAGCCATCATTACGCTCATATGTACTACAATGCAGCGCTCCCTGCCCTGAACTACGCGAGTAACTAGAGATATACTATATACAGGACAGCACACTATAGGGATAATCCAGCTTGCGGTGTGCGCAGACAGTAGTTTCTGTTCGCAGTGAGATATGCGGGATGGTAAAAGATTTCTATGTATCTGACGATCCCTCTGACATGTGTGCCAATTACCCCGTTGTGCACCGAACGTGGAACCAACATTTTATTCACCGTGTCTGTTCTACTACGTGAGAATATAGTAACCAGCGACGCTGAGCCTGCTGGTATACGTTTTGGCAATGATGCACTGTACACCCGTGTACAGTGCACACAGAGTGTTTCAGTTCCGCCCTGTCGCGGTACCTCAGTGGCTATGACGTTTATCTGTCGCGGTAGAATACGTTTGGCCGCACTGCGACTGAGGCAGAACGCCAAATAAATAAATTAAAAAAACGGCGACCCCACATTGCTCGCAAAAAATAATACGCTCGAGCGCCAAGATTTCGATGCAAAAAGTTCAGGTGGTCTAAACGAATCCTGTATGCCGGCACAACAGCGTGCCTTGTTGCCAGGACCAGGCTTTGCACGTAACATCAGATTCTTTGTTGTTTTTTTTACTTTTTCGCTTCAAGTTCCGCATAAACGCTTTCTGGAAGTAAACATTAGGTTCACTCCGAGTCTTCGGATTTTCTTAGGCAACATTGCGCAGCTAGAAACTAAGCCGTGAACCCACGAATTATAAATCACAGCCTTCAACTCCCAGCAGTGGCGGCGTTTACGTGTCCCGTGGAGGCGGGATATGAAAAAGCAGAAAATTCCGTTGGTGTTTCGGATACATGATTACTACAAGTGGCCCTCATTAATACAGCGCATTACGCCGCTCACACAGGGTCAGTGCTGCTAATCGAACAAGGAGATCGCAAGGAAAAAAAAATAAAAGGAAGAAAACCGGCGTTTGCCCGAGGCGCCTGGCCTGTAGCGTATAACAAACGCACGCAGAGAGAGATAGTTCGAATGGCTGAGCTCTCAGTGTGCTGACAAGGACGTATACATATACGCCCATGTGAAACACGCAGTAAGGCGAATGGAAAGTTACCTGCAGTATGCGTGTTCCTTGCTGCAGCTGTAGTTTATTACCGAGGATAGACTTCACGTCGTTCGAGTATGCGACTGATTTTATAATTTCTGGATGCCTGCAGCCGAGGCGCTAATAATAATAATAATAATAATAATAATAATAATAATAATAATAATAATAATAATAATAATAATAATAATAATAATAATTGGTTTTTTGGGGAAAGGAAATGGCGCAGTATCTGTCTCATATATCGTTGGACACCTGAACCGCGCCGTAAGGGAAGGGATAAGAGAGGGAGTGAAAGAAGAAAGGGAAGAAGAGGTGCCGTAGTGGAGGGCTCCGGAATAATTTCGACCACCTGGGGATCTTTAACGTGCACTGACATCGCACAGCACACGGGCGCCTTATTGTTTTTCCTCCATAAAAACGCAGGCGCCGCGGTCGGGTTCGAACCCGGGAACTCCGGATCAGTAGCCGAGCGCCCTAACCACTGAGCCACCGCGGCGGGTCGCTAAGAAGTGGCATTCAAGGAAAACGCGGCACGGCAAAGCCGCCTTTCCACGTGCACCGCGGAGCTGCTAAATCGCCCGATGCCCGCACTGCGCTCAGGTGCAGCACGCGGAGCCCGCAGTGTGCTCGCGAAAGAGCGGAGCGCGTCACAGCGGGAAAGGGCACGCGGCGCAGGCCACGCATCGCGAGCGGCCGGACGAGGCTGCTGCCCCTGGCAGCGCGTGATGGATTGGCTCCGCACGTATTCGACCTTTGGCCTTGTTTTGACACGCACGAAGCCAGGAGGCAACATTTACGCGCACGCAGGTGCACGCGCACGACGGCGCAGACGGAACACAACCCGTTCGAGCCCGTACGTGTATTAAGAGGAAAACGCTTGGCTCGAGATGGGCCGTGTCAATGGGAACCCGGCCGCCAGGCGGCTTCGCAGAGGAAAAAGTAAATCACCCGGCTCAACAAAAGGGGAAAGAATGAGAGGAAACCCGCCCGCGCGTACACCAAAAGCCACATTTCATATTGCCAGTCCAGTTATTAATCGTTCAAGGTAGAACTCGCGGAGCGTTCGGCTCCAGTTGTAACCAACACAGTGTTGTGCGCGTGTGTGATTTAATTCCTCTAAAATGAACTGATCACGCGCACAACCTGGACACATTTCTTATTGTGTAAATAGTTTGTACATACTACTTCTCCCCCTGTCCTCTCTTCCTGTCCCCTCACCTCTTTCATTTCATTTCTCCATTCTGCCTGCTATCCTTTATTTCCGCTGCCCCAGTTCGGGTGCTTCAGTATCGATGGCAGATGCCGGGGCTAGCAAAAATCTTTTCCTTCCTTTTTGCTATTATTTTAATAAACAACCATTCCGTCCACCACCACCATCATATTGCCAGTTTCTCTATACGCGCGTGTTGCGACCGCGGTGGGACCTTTCCTGGCGCACTAACATACTTGCCCGCGGTATCGCTGCGTTGTAGTCGGAGCCCGCATTTCCGAATTTCGATACGCGGCAAAGAGTTACGACAAAACGGACGCAGTCTGTCGCATTCGCACTGTATTTTCTATTTCCTCAGCGATTGATTGAACCTTGTTAAGAGCGGCATGGTCAGACTTTACAACTTCTATAGTTGACTCGAACGAATCACCTTCTTCCGACTACGGAACACTATAGTTATGGATGCACATCCGCGCTTCCCGATGCATAAAAATTCGGAATGCATTAGGCAACAACTGAAAACGCTGTAGCACGATTGCTCCTCGTGTAAAATACCCTTCGTAAAAGCCCCGAGCCGTTAGCACCGTATCGCAAAAGCCCCGGCAGTATTTGCCATGGCGTGCCGTAATCTCTGCGTGTCAAGAGCTCCGTACCAGAAACCCTGTGCTATAACCCCTGCATGCTATTACCGTTCTCAGTAGCTCTTTCAATAATCCTCCAGGTCTTGAACCAGCACTTTCCCAGTCTTTTAAAGGGACACTATGGGACAAAATTGTTTCTCTGGTTCCTTCGGTCGATGGTCACGTTTGTCCGGCAGCAAAATACGCATTTATCGGCGAGAAAATTGAATTTAGAAATCTTCCCACCGGTCGATTGAAACTGGTGACGTCATTACGGAAAAGGACGCGTCGAGACTGTTTTAAGTGAATGGCCGTGTAGCGTGGCCTTTGGGATCCGGGAAAATAAATCGGTGTCGATGCACGCAATTCACTTGCGAAATCGGCCGGTGATGGCGACACCTGTATTTTGCTTTTTGACCTTTTCTAGCTTATCCGTTCTCGGTGAGAGTGGCCTCTTAGTGATAAGAACGCGGAACACTATCGATACAGGCCAACTTCTATATGTGCTCAGTGTCCCTTTAACTTAGCACTCGGTGAATGAGTAATTAAAAAAACGCGGAAGAAAGAAAAATTAATTTGGATTAGCTCCGCTAATTTAGGATATACAAAGCGAAAGCAAGATTGCGGTCTCCACTGAGCCACGGAGCCGGTTGTGCGCCTTTCCTTTCGTGAAAATGAACGGTCTTTGCAAAGTTGTCAACGCCAATGAACTCTATGAACGCCGTCGTCTCACTTGTTTTGTTTGGTTTTTGAGGAAAGGAAATGGCACAGTAACCGTCTCACATATCTCGGTGGACACCCGAAGCGCGCAGTAAAGGAAGGGATAATGGGGGGAGGGAAAGAGGAAAGAGGAAACTGAAAATTGAAATTTGGATTTTGAGGAAAGGCGCTGCGCAGCGGCGGAACACCTGGCTCGGTGCTACTAGTGGCGCATGCGCAGTAGTGACTAGGGAGCGAGAGAGAGAGAGAAACAGGGGATGGAGTGGGCGGCGGCCACCTGCGCCGTGCGTGACGACACTCGTGCTCCGACATACGCCGGCTCTCGCGAAGCGCGGTGTTGACTAGCGTAGTGAAGCTGTTCGCTTCAAAATTATTATACCTAAGCTTGCCGGCTTGGCGTAATAATCAGCGAAAGCTGATTGACATTGGCGGCCGAGAGGTCTGCAGTGGCAGGCACGTTTCGATGTTTCACAGGCGACTGCCCGGTTGGGCGTCTCGCAGGCCCGTTTTGGCGTCTATACCCTCACGTGCATACTCGGCCTTCTTCCGCTGGCGATCTTAGGTTCAATCGCGTTCCTTGCACACTTAACGGACAACAGGGCCCACTTGCACGGCACGAAGCAAATAGCCTAGTTCCTAGTATTGCCTTGTTCGCAGTCTAATCCCTCCGTTGTTTTTTTTTTATTTAGGAACGGAAAGGCGCATAAGTGGCTCACCGGATCAGTGAACACCTCAATCGCGCTGTGAGGTACGTGGCGGTGGTGTCCATCTAACGCGTTACATGGCTGTCGTTGTACCCCCCTAAATTGCCTCCAGAACTAAATGGCCTGTACAAAGCTATTACAGATCTCGCTGTAAATTTTAGGAAATAAACAAGGGGAGTTAATTTGTCCCCAGTGCGGTAGCGCTGCGTGTTCGTGTTGCTCCTGCAATGTCGGCCCTCGGTGGGAACGAGGATCCGTTTGGACGTGACACATTGCAGGAGGGAAGCGTCGACGTCTTCTTGGCACAAAAAAACGACTCGGTTTATTTAAATATTAACTTTTTACACACCCACCCGGGCGGTCGCTATAATCCAGAACGATCGAGAGCGACAGGCCAGAGCTCGCCGCTACGAAACTCTGCCAGCCTGACTGACCTAACACGCTATGCGTAGCGCCTCCTCGTTATTCGGAACGCGGCCAGCGCAGAGTTTGACCCTGTCCGCTCTCTCCTGCTACTCTCCACCAAAACCCGAGTAGAGTGTCCTCTCCGAATTTCCCCTTCCGAGTCTCCCTTAAGAGACTCCTCAAGTTTCTTGGAGCCAATCAAATGATTGTTTTAAAATCAAATGACCAATAGCATGACGGTGCTCGCGAGAAGCACAACCACATGGGCATGCCGGTGCCCATGAGGCTGTTTTTCTCGCGAGCACCGAGGGCGTTCCCCGATGCCGTTAAGCACTTCAGGTTATGGTTACAGCACCCAACGCAAACACAGAAAAACGCATCAACGACAGAAACAATACAAACACGCAGCCAGGACCGCGCGCACAGATGTCCGTCTCTGGGGCATCTGTCTTTCGTCGCACGGTGGACCTGCCGCAATTCACGCCCCTTCTCCAAACCGGGGGGGGGGGGGGGATCCGCGCGCGTCGGCTTCGCATTTCGGCAACAACGCGACCTTGCAGGGTCTCGGTTCCTTGCTGTCGACTAACCGCTGTGCTTCCCGCGAAGCATTTGAAGTATATTTGTTTTGGAGCTGCCGGACGACTGGTGCCGGATAGGGGCAACGCGGAGACCCCTTTCCATAAAAACTACAAACAACAACGCCGAATCAACGGGGTCGGAGTGTGAGATGCTGCTGTGCCCCACCTCCTCGGCTCGCAAATTGAACTGGAGGCGTGAACTTTTCCCAGTGGCCCCCCGTGCAAAACACTTGCTTTACAATATTATGCGCAGGAAACCGAGTATTAAATGACTTTACACTTTCGCAGCGTACTGCGTGTCGGGGCAATGGACACGAGGCAATCGCGTCGGGGGCTTCTCGATTCCAAGCTTTTGAAAATGCGGAAAAACAATGGGGCATTTGGTGCGCGGCATTCGACACGGGGCTTCTGACATCGGGTGCTTCCGTGCGCACCACCCAACCGAAGACACGCCCGCGGCCACACATCAGCGGCACCACTGTGTAGTACAGCGAGGTCCACGTTCTTAGTGACGCGAATATTACATGCGTAATAGCGAATATTAGTGAATATTCACATGAGTGAATATTCAGTGCAACAAAGTGGCATAGGGCGACTAGACCAAGTGGGTGTACAAAATTCTGGTGTAGTTCACCAGTTCCTGGTTGTTGCTGTTGCTGCCTTCGCGACATGGAGTTGTTGTTGTTGTTAGCTTATCAAAAGATGGCACATACCCACACTGGGGGATCGGCCAAGAATCGGGTGGCTATTCACCTGAACGCAGTTAACAAAAAGGAAAAGCACGTGGGAGCGCAACACCGGTGAATTTTTCGTCATGAACAGAAAAGGGATGAGTGTTTTGATTTTAAAATTTTAAGAATAATAATAAAGAGAGGGATTGAATATTAATGATTTAGACAAAATGTAATAATTGATAGAAAAGAAAAGGTTGGAACACTTAGCAACGCAGTCGGTGAGATTCTATCAGGAAATTTTGAACAGCGGTGCAAACAGATCTGTGGCTGAACCCAAATGTGGTGGCGCCAAATGATAGCAAGAGCGGGCTGCTCAAACTAAGGCCAAGATGCTGCAAGGGCTCCTCCAGCAACCTTTTTCTCAGAGAGTTGAATCGGCGGCAATACAGCCAAAAATGTTCAATAGATTCTGGCTCACGGCAAAATGCACAAAGGGGAGAGAGCGCCAAACCCGACTTGTGTAAATAGAAATTTAGAGGGGGGATGCGGCAGCGCAGCCTCGTCAGTGATACTTCAAGCTGCCGAGAGCAACAAATTTTCCTGTTCCAATAATATTTAAGGTGCTCATAATCCGCCGATGTTAAAAGTGGTGTGTCTTGCGTGCTTAAAAACGCACGTCGAAATCTATAGATGCTGTAATGTAGGCTGTAGCCGGGATGACTGGCAACACGGGGCCGCTGAGGGAAGCCTTTGCGAGATTATCAGCAATCTCATTTACTGTCACACTGCTGTGGCCGGGAACATGGAGTTCCTGGTTAACCTCCCTGCCTTTCCTCTTCTTCCTCCTCCTCTGGTGTAGTTAACAAGCGCCCACTGATTAGTAGATGTGCACCGTTTTGCATTCCTTCCCACGACCTGAGAAAAAGACGGCATCTTTCAAAATATCGGAGCGGCTTGAGTTCGCTAGAGTTTGAAAATTAAAACAGGAGACTTCAGGGATTCTAACGGAGAAACCATCTACCAGCACGAAGTCTGGATTTCCTTTTTACGTCATTCAGCAAACTTGGCAGCCTCAGTATAACCACTGAATTAAATTCGTACAAGTAAAAAAAATATTCGCAGTCATTGGTTCGGAAACTGACTTTTCCGCTGTAGGTAAAGTGATCGCCAGTGAGCTAGTAGGAGGCTGCAGACAACGCTATAAGAATACAAGCACGTCACTGCAACCCTGTCCATGTCTGAACAGCCCCGCCAGGTGCGTTTCGGCAATTTAGAGCCAGAAAAGTGACGTTTCCCACATATGACACACATCAGTCGAAACTTCAGCAGTCTTGCAGAAAATGCGGAAGCAGGGTGTTGAAGACCTATATGCAAAAATAATACCAGGTGTTTCAGGGAAGCCGATCACTAATTTAAAAAAATAGGATTTTTCAGGTAAAGAGAACCTTTTTGCGGCACAGTAATACCAGTGTTATAGGACGTCAAGAAACAGCCGAATCATGCTAAGTAGTAAAGTGGCTGACTAAATATTAATAGTTAATTTTTTTAACTATTACTGACAGGCACCTGATTACAATTAACACATTTTTAGCCTGCAATTAGTAATAGCCGTATCAGTTTTTAAAATTTCGAAAACGCGAATACGGTCGCCGCTGTGGCCCAACCAATTTTCGCTACATCGTGTAAAAATACACGCGCTTTAGAAAATCATGCATGCAAAGCAACCCCTCCAGTGCGCGTAACTAGTCGAAATAGACAAATTTTGTTGAGGCACAGCGTCGAGGGTAATAGCATTTTCGAGAAACCGATATGGCTATTACTAACGGCCGTCTACAAATCTCTAGTTGAAACCAAGTGCCTATCGATAATAGTTAAAATGTTAACTAATAGTTAATCACTTGACTAGCATGATGCGCCTGTTTTTTTCACGTCCGCCAACACTAGTATTAATATATACCGCAAAAAGTTTCTCTTTACCTCAAAAAGCCTGTTTTTAAAAATAAGTGCTCGCCTTCCCTGAAACGCCTAGTATATAGAGCGGTTGCACAGACATCATAGTCCTCAATAAAGAAAGTAACAGAATCCCAATAAGGAAGGATGTCAGGCAGGGAGACGCGACCTCCCCACTGCTATTCACAGCGTGATTACAGGATGTATTCAAACATCGGGGTTGGGAGCAGCTGGAAATAAGAGTTGATGGCGGATACCTTAGTAATCAGCGATTCGCTGGTGACATTGCCTTGCTATTAGCAACTCAGGGGACGAATTGCAAATCACGATCAATGAGTTTACTTGTAAAGCAGAACGGTAAGTCAAGAAATTAATATGCAGAAAACTAAAGCAATGTTCAACAGCCTCGGGAGAGAGCAGCAGTTTACGACAGGTAGCGAGGAGCTGAAAGTTGTAAAGGAATATATCTTCTCTGGGCAAATATGGTTACCGCACATCAGGGCCACGAGAGTGAAATAGAAGAATAAGAATGGACTGGATCGCATTTGCAGGAACTCTCAGGTGATGAATGGCAGCTTACCAGTATCCTTGAAGGGAAAAGTATGTAACAGCTGAATCTTATCGGTGCTAATCTAAGTGGCAGAAACTGGGAGGCAAACGAAAAGGGTGCAACTTAAACTGAGGACAACGCAAGGAGCTATGGAAGGGAAAATGATAGGTGTAACTTTAAGAGACAGGAAATGGCAAAGTGGGTCAGGGAACAAACGCGAGTTAATGGCAACCTAGCCGAAATCAAGAAGAAGTGGGCATGGGCAGGGCATGTAATGCGAAGGCAAGGCAATCGATGGTCGTTAAAGGTAACGGACTGGATGGATTCCAAGAGAAGGCAAGCGTAGCAGGGGGCGGCAGAAAGTTAGGTGGGCGGACGAGATGGGATTAAGATGGCCGCAGCTGGCACAGGACAGGGCTATTTGTAGAGATATGGGAGAGGTCTTCGCCCCGCAGTGGGCATAATCAGGCTGATGATGCTGCTGCCGCACAGCCAGAATGCGTACTGCAGAATAAACGATTACGACAATTCGACTTTCGAAAAAATAAAGCGCCCGACTCAATGCTCCGACATGACGATCCGAGAGTTCACGTCACAGCTTAGAAATCATAAAAGCGCTTGCCGTTTCGCGATGATCGCAATTTTTTCTTTCTCCTCCTGCCGTTCCAACTCGAGAAGAAAAGCGTGCTCGACCTCGGAGCACATTGCCCGTTTTGCTTTGGACACAAGTGGAAGGTCGCGCTGATGCCAAAAGGCGCTCGGTCCGAAACGTTCTGCAGCAGCACCCCCCCCCCCCCCCCCCCCTGCCATTCGCGAGGTGTTTTCATTCTCGAACGCGTCCCCCCGCGTTGTTGTACTCGTGTTCCCGTGAACCAGCCCTGCCCAGCCTTTCGAACATCCTGCGCGTCACGCTGCGTCCGGCAGTTTCCCATTGCCCCTCTAACGACCTCGTAAAGGAAGCCAGCGGACCCCGCCCGAATTTGGCAGGCCCTTGACTTTCAAGAAGGCGCACACACACAGAACGAAGCAGAGACGCACGTGCACCGTTCTTTCTTCTCCTTTTTTGTCCCGGTGCTCTTTCCGCTGCTTCAACAACGGGCCCTGTTGGCATCAATTTGGGGCTCCCATGGCCCCTCCACAGAATGTGTCTCTGTTTTTTCCAACTCGCGCTCTCCTTCTCTTCCCTTTTCTCTGTGCCGCCGCCCGCCACGCCTCCCCCTCTTCCCTCAAGGGTGCGCGCACCGAGTCGGTGTGCGGAACTTTGCAGGGCCCCTCGACTCGGCCATCAAATGCGCCAGCAAACGCGCCCCTCCCCTCCCATCTCCATCGCCGCCGCTTCTGTTTTACGTGCGCGCCTTCGTGCACAGTTTATTCCCTTTCCCTCGGTCCCTCTCCCTCTCCTCGCTGTGCCTTGTTTTTTCTTGTTTTTTGCCTGGTCCTTCCCTCCCCTGCTCGTCACTTGTTGCCGCCTTCCGGCCTCGCCAGCCGAGAGATAAGGAGCGCGCTCCAGGCAGTGGCAAGCCTCGGCCACACTCGCGTAATACGGATAGCTTGCGCGCAGTGAAAGCAGCAACCTAGGCGCGCAGCACATGTTCATGTTTCTTTGTTGGTGTTGTTTTCGTTCTCGTTGATTTAGAACCACGCGTCCTCGATCCGAACAACCTCATTGCCCAATAATAAGGTGGACTGTGGTTGATGAGGCATCGATTGCGCGCAAAGCGTAGCTCTGATCAGAGGAAAAGCGACGAGTTGCACTCTCGCGCACTACGGCACAAATTCCGCACTTAAGCAGGGCACCTTACAACGATTAACAAAGTGCGGTAAAGTAGAAAGACCACTGAATGCCTTCGCGCCTAAATAAGAAAAAGCTTGCGGAGCCGCTAACGTGAGGAATGCACGCAAAAAACAACAACATAACCATGGAATTTTCAACCTTCCAGCAAGCAGCACTCGTTGCGGTGATCCCTCCAGCCGGTGTTCCG